>NC_059160.1:21161565-21466021 GCF_019923935.1 Bubalus bubalis
ATAGATCGGGAAACAATGAAAACGGTGAGAGATTTTATTTTCTTGGGCTCCGAAATCACTGCAGATGGTGACTGCAGTCATGAAATTAAAAGACGCTTGCTCCTTGGAATAAAAGCTGTGACCAACCTAGACAACATATTAAAAAGCAGACATTACCTTGCTGACAAAAACATAGTCAAAGCTATGGTTTTTCCAGTAGTCATGTATGAATGTAAAAGTTGGACCATAAAGAAAGCTGAGCGCTAAAGAATTGATGCTTTTGAACTGTGGTGTTGTAGAAGACTCTTGAGAGTCCCTTGGACTGCAAGGAGATCCAAGCAGTCAATCCTGAAGGAAATCAACCCTAAATATTCATTGGAAGGACTGATGCTGAAGCTGAAGCTCCAATATTCTGGCCACCTGATGTGAAGAACTAATTCATTAGAAAAGAACCCTAATTATAGGAAAGATTGAAGGCAGGAGGAGAATGGGATGTCAGAGGATGAAATGGTTGGATGGCATCACCAACTTAATGGATATGAGTTTGAGCAAGCTCTGGGAGTTGCTGATGGACAGGGAAGGCTGGCATGCTACCATCCATGGGGTCTCAAAGAGTTGGACATGACTGAGTGACTGGACTGAAAAAAACATATAAATCCTTACACTAGCTAAGGGAGAGTTTAGTGGAAGGAAGGAGATATTACTGAGAAAAAAAAGAAAGCTGAGGCAGGTGACAGACCTAACAGTTATGTACAGGAGTCAGCCAGTAATCCAAGCAACCTAGTTACTGAATTAGCTCACTGTTCTTTCTCTAGTGAAAGCATCATGAACTCCACAGTTAGTACCACCATGAAAATGCCTTCCTCTAGAGAGAGAAAACCCCAGATTTTTTAGTAGGGTCTCATGAGTTAAGGGATTGATAGTCAATATTTACTGTTTTTGTAGTTCTCTGTTGCTGTTTCATTTGATCCGTAAAAAAGAAAAATCCATTCTACTGTGGGATAGGGCCACATCCGTGTTTATGAAAGCATTAACACTCATTTTTCAAATGACTCAGCTAGCAATTTGATTCTAGCAAGTACATCTTCTATTTTCTTTGATGAATCATGGGTTATATTTTTCCATATTCAAAAGAGTATCCAAAAAATTAAGTGCAGTGTTCTCAGGTGAAAATATGGGCCCAGATTTCCTTTCACTGTTTTCACCCTCAAATGAACTTATGAACACTTTATGATCCCCAGCTAGGTCGGAAAGAAATAGCAGATTGAATAACAGAATTGACAGATATCTGAATTTAGAGATGGCAATTTGGCATCCCCATCACTACCAGCATTGTTATTTGTTCATTCTTGAAGTGCTTAGTGAAAGAGGTAAACTAGCAATGAAGAGTTTGGATTCAAAATCATGTGTGACATTCCATTAGTTATAAACATCACTGTAAAAATCAAAATTTAAATATTAAAGAAATACTGAAAAAGGTCAGTTTTCATTCCAATCCCAAATAAGGGCAATGCCAAAGAATGTTCAACTACCACTTGATGGCACACATTTCACATGTTAGCAAGGTAATTCTCAAATTTCTCCAAGATCGGCTTCAACAGTACATGAATAAGAAATTCCAGATGTACAAGTTGGATTTAGAAAAGGCAGGGGAACCAGAGATCAAATTGTCAACATCTGTTGAATCATAGAAAAAGCAAGAGAATTCCAGAACAACTTCTGCTTCGTCGACTACACTAAAGCCTCTGATTGTGTGAATCACAACAAATTGTGGAAAATTTTTAAAGAGATGGGAATATCAGACCACCTGCCTCCTTAGAAACCTGTATGCAGGTCAAGAAGCAAACAGTTAGAAAAGGACATGGAACGACGGACTGGTTCAGAATTGGGAAAGGAATATGTTAAGGCTGTATAGTGTTACTCTGCTTATTTAACTTCTATGCAGAGTACATCATCCAAAATGCTGGGCTGGATGAAGCACAAGCTGGAATCAAGATTGCCAGGAGATATATTACTAACCTCAGATAGGCAGATGACACCACCCTTACGGCAGAAACCAAAGAGGAACTAAAGAGCCTCTTGATGAAGGTGAAAGAGGAGAGTGAACAAGCTGGCTTAAAATTCAGCATTCAAAAGCAAAGATCATGGCATCCAGTCCAATTACTTCATGGCAAACAGAAGGGGAAACAATGGAAACAATGAGACTATTTTCTTGTGCTCCAAAAATCACTGCTGATGGTGACTGCAGCCATGAAATTAAAAGGTGCTTGCTCCTTGGAAGAAAAGCTATGACAAACCTAGACAGCATATTAAAAAGCAGAGACATCATTTTGCCAACAAAGGTCTGTATAATCAAAGCTATGATTTTCCAACAGTCATGTACAGATGTGAGATTTGGACCATAAAGAAGGCTGGGCGCTGAAGAATTTATGCTTTTGAATTGTGATGCTAGTGAAGAGCCTTGAGAGTCCCTTGAGCTTCAAGGAGATCAAATCACTCAATCCTAAAGGAAATCAATCCTGAGTATTCATTGGAAGAACTGATGTTGAAGCTGAAGCCCCAATACTTTGGTCACCTGATGCGAAGAGCCAACTCATTGGAAGAAAAGACCCTGAGGCTGGGAAAGATTGAAGGCAAAAGGACAAGTGGGCAACAGAGGCATCACTGACTTAGTGGACATGAATCTGATCAAACTCTAGGAGACAGTGGAAGACAGGGAAGCCTGGCATGCTGCAGTCCATGGGGTCACTAAGAGTCAGACACAACTTAGCAACTGAACAACATCAAACTTCTTTACAATTTTATTTCTCATTTTTTCAGTTCTTGAGTTGACTCCATGACTCATTATTTTGGCAAATACCTTTTTTCTAATACATGAAATAGTGGATGTGAATTTTTAGCTTTAGCATATCTCCAGTTTGATTATACAGAGCATTTTTTATTTTGTTGAGTTCTAAATGTTTATCTCTTACTTAGAAACTTAAAAGAGAGAGTTTCATTTCTGAATTTATCTTTAAATTTCTTTGGCATTTTATTGCATTATAATTTATGTAAGATCTCTCCTATAGAATCTGCTGAGACATTTATTGTTAGAGTCTCACACATGGTCCATGTGTGTAAATGTTTTATACATATTTGAAATGATTGTGTAAATATTTTCATCAAGTTCATATCCCACATAAAATCATTTGATTTTGGTAATTGTATTCTTCAAAATTTTCATGTCATTAATTTGCTTGTTATAGTACCTTATGGAAAGCGTGTTAAATTCTATTCGTGTACTCATCAGCTTCTCCGTGTGATGAAGGAGAACTCCTTTTAGTTTTGCTCTATTTGTTTTACCTAATGCACTGTTCGTTGTTGCTGTTGTTGTTTAGTCACTAAGGTGTCCAACTCTTGCGAAGCAATGGACTGTAGCCACCAAATGCTCTATCCATGCTATTTCCCAGGCAAGAACACTGGAATGGGTTGCCATTTCCTTCTCCAAGGGATCTTCCCGACCCAGGGATTAAACCTGTATCTCCTGCATTGGCAGGTCGAATCTTTACCACTGAGCCACCAGGGAAGCCCCAGGGCATTGTTAGGTGTGTTTAAATTTATGATTATCACATCTTTTCCATAGATGTTTTCTATCATTCTTACTCAGAAATAATACTTCTTTACCCATTGGTGCTGTTTTTCCATAAATGTCCTTTGTCTTATACATCCCTTTCTGTAGTATATTAGTTGTAATTTGGCTAGATATGACCAATATAAACAAATAAACAAGATATTTTCTTGTGGAATTGATTTAAAGAAAACAAAGTAAGAAGGCAGAATTACACAGTGTACTTTTGTAAATCACATTCTTATAACCCTATAAAAATATGACCCACCTCCCAGAATATTGGAAATAAAAGCAAAAATAAACAAATGGGACCTAATTAACCTTAAAAGCTTCTGCACATCAAAGGAAACTATTAGCAAGGTGAAAAGACAGCCTTCAGAATGGGAGAAGATAATAGCAAATGAAGCAACTGACAAACAACTAATCTCGAGAATATACAAGCTCCTACAGCTCAACTCCAGAAAAATAAATGACCCAATCAAAAAATGGGCCAAAGAACTAAATACACATTTCTCCAAAGAAGACATACAGATGGCTAACAAACACATGAAAAGATGCTCAACATCACTCATTATCAGAGAAATGCAAATCAAAACCACTCTGAGGTACCATTTCACACCAGTCAGAATGGCTGTGATCCAAAAGTCTACAAGTAATAAATGCTGGAGAGGGTGTGGAGAAAAGGGAACCCTCTTACACTGTTGGTGGGAATGCAAACTAGTACAGCCACTATGGAGAACAGTGTGGAGATTCCTTAAAAACTGGAAATAGAACTGCCTTATGATCCAGCAATCCCACTGCTGGGCATACACACTGAGGAAACCAGAAGGGAAAGAGACACATGTACCCCAATGTTCATCACAGCACTGTTTATAATAGCCAGGACATGGAAGCAACCTAGATGCCCATCAGCAGATGAATGGATAAGAAAGCTGTGGTACATATACACAATGGAGTATTACTCAGCCATTAAAAAGAATTCATTTGAATCAGTTCTAATGAGGTGGATGAAACTGAAGCCTATTATACAGAGTGAAGTAAGCCAGAAAGAAAAACACCAATACAGTATACTAACGCATATATATGGAATTTAGAAAGATGGTAACAATAACCCTGTGTACGAGACAGCAAAAGAGACACTGATGTATAGAACAGTCTTTTAGACTCTGTGGGAGAGGGAGAGGGTGGGAAGATTTGGGAGAATGGCACTGAATCAAGTAAAATATCATGTATGAAACGAGTTGCCAGTCCAGGTTCAATGCACGATACTGGATGCTTGGGGCTGGTGCACTGGGATGACCCAGAGGGATGGTATGGGGAGGGAGGAGGGTTCAGGATGGGGAACACATGTATACCTGTGGTGGATTCATTTTGATATTTGGCAAAACTAATACAATTATGTAAAATTTAAAAATAAAATAAAAAAAATCAAAAAAAAGAAATCTAATACAAATCACATCATTTATATTTTTGAAATATTTACATAATGTAAACACCTGATCAACAAAAAAGGTCCATCTAGTAAAAGCTATGGTTTTTCCAGTAGTCATGTATGGATGTGAGAATTGGACTATAAAGAAAGCTGAGGACCAAAGAATTGATGCTTTTGAACTGTGGTGTTGGAAGAGACTCTTGAGAGTCCCTTGGACTTCAAGGAGATCCAACAAGTCCATCCTAAAGGAGATTAGTACTGAATATTCATTGGAAGGACTGATACTGAAGCTGAAACTCCAATTCTTTGGCCACCTGATGTGAAGAGCAACTCATTGGAAAAGACCCTGATACTGGGAAAGATTGAAGGTGGGAGAAGAGGACGACAGAACATGAGATGCTTGGACTGCATCACCAACTCAATGGATATGAGTTTGAGTAAACTCTGGGAGTTGGTGATGGACACGGAGGCCTGGCGTGCTGCAGTCCATGGGATTGCAAAGAGTTGGACATGACTGAGTGACTGAGCTGAACTGAACTGAAACACCTAGTCAAAAATAAAACTGAAATTCACTGACAATTTTGAAAATAAAATAGCGTGAACAAACATGTGGAAACTGATGTGATTCAATTGAAATAATAGTTAGAGGATGGTGAATGATTTTAGTGGCTCAGCCAGTAAAGAATCTGTCTACAATGCAGGAGACCCAGATTCAGTCCCTGAGTCAGGAACATACCCTGAAAAAGGAAATGGCAACCCACTCCAATATTCTTGCCTGGAGAATTCCATGGACAAAGAGCCTGACAGGCTACAGTCCATGGAGTTGCAGAGAGTCAGAAATGATGAAGAAACTTTAACACTGGATGATTTTACAAACCAAGAAATACTGAAAATAAATTAAGAAATAAACTCAAATAATTAGAAAAGGAGAAATAAAATAAACTTGAGACAGCAGAAATAAGTTAATTAAAATAAATAAAAGCAATAAAAGATGAAAGAAAATTACTCATAAATTTGAGACTAACAGTAGTAACTTCTTGAAGATACCATAAAATTGAAAGTCTGTCAAAATACCTAGATTACAGAAGTAATACCATCTTAGGAGTAATTAAGGAAAGCTCAAGAAAAGTGCTTAAAAAGAGGAGACATTTTTTCCTACATACTGAAAAAATAAAGTGGAAGATGGGCAGTTTCTATAGATAAAAAGTACAAAATGAGTTATGATGTACAAAATGGCATTTAAGTATATTAAACATATGTTAAAGTACTTAAAAATCTAAGTAAAATATCAGAAATTTAACAGAGAATTAACTCTTCCTCAAAATTGCTGTATATACATGGCTTCATAGATTTCCTTGAATAATAGTTCTTAAATGTGACAACATATACAAAATATTGAAGAGAAATAGCCAAAGTTTTTAAATAAAAAGAAATAATCACTATATGAATACTCTAATAAAGATAATAACTAATAGATCTCACTTGAAGAAATAAAACATTGTCAAACAAATTCAAGTGCTTACTTGATTCAAGTGGGTACAAACAAATTACTAGTTAGATGATGATCAAGCAGGCTTTATTCCAAAAATATTAAGGGATGTTCATTATTTCTTTTAATAAATAAGAAGTGGGGGAAATTAACGATCATCTCAAAGAACACCAATGTTGTCTGCTGCCTTCTAATAAAAAAGGAACAAAATAAGGATGCCTATCAATATAGTGGATAGTCTTATTTACCATTAGACAAAGCAGTATGTAAAAGAGAGAATACGTATTCAAATTGAAAGAGTAAAATTGTCACTACGTACAGATGTCTTTTACTATCCATAAAAGGACAGAGAATCAACTAAAGATAGAAAGAAAACACATTGTAACAAGTTAATACCATAACTGGTTATTAATGCAATTTTTAAAATCTTTGTGATTACACAATAAGCAGCCAGCAAATATCATAAGAAAGTAACCATTCAAAAAGGAATCAAAAGATGCATTGATGGCAACCACTTGATTTTTTTCACAGTTCTGATTTATTTCCTTTTAGATTATAAAACCAGCTTTTTTCCTGTGGTGTGCTCCCCTGGTGATATATTGTCCACATCACAAGAGTCTGCTGCTGCAGGTGCTAGAAATGCTTGAACTCATGAAGTTTGAGTTTATAAACTGAGTCTGAGAAATCTCTGCAAGTCTTCAGGTTTGGTAAATAAGGCCAAGCTCATTCTCCCAATTCTAGTATATATAATTCATTAAGTTATTCATTCACTTACTAGCTGATCAAATATTTATTGAACTACTTTGTATACCAAGATCTCTTTTAGGTCCTCAGGCTCACTAATGAACAAGACTACCAAGTTTGTTGGTCTTACAGATCACACTTTTTACTATAGACACAGAGACTAATAGATAGCCTCTCATTATATTCATAAGTTAACATTACTCCCTGACAAAGTTTATCCTTTATCTCTCTTTTGAACTTGATTTTAAGTTGTTGTTCATTTGATAAGTTGTGACCAATGCTTTGGAGAAGGCAATGACACCCCACTCCAGTACTTTTGCCTAGAAAATCCCATGGACGGAGGAGCCTGGTAGGCTGCAGTCCATGGGGTCGCTAGAGTCAGACACGACTGAGCGACTTCACTTTCACTTTTCACTTTCATGCATTGGGGGAGGAAATGGCAGCCCACTCCAGTGTTCTTGCCTAGAGAATCCCAGGGACGGGGAAGCCTGGTGGGCTGCCGTCTATGGGGTCGCACAGAGTCGGACATGACTGAAGTGACGCAGCAGCAGCAAACCAATGCTTTGTGACCCAATGAACTGCAGCATGCCAGACTTCCCTGTCCATCACCATCTCTCAGAGTTTGCTCAAACTCATTTCCATTGGGTTGGTGATGCCATCCAACCATCTCATCCTCTGTCACCCCACTCTCTTCCTTCTTTCAGTCTTTCCCAGAAACAAGTCTTTTCCAATGGGTTAGCTCTTCTCATCAGATGGCCAAAGTATTGGAGCTACAGCTTCAGCATCAGTCCTTCCAATGAATATTCAGGGTTGATTTCCTTTAGGATTGACTAGTTTGATTGCAAGTAAATTTTGATATATTACATTAAGTCTAATCTTCTTCACTCAATTAAATCAGTCCTAGAAAAGTCACATCTTATTGTCCTGTTAACTCACCAATAACCCAGAAGTTCATGATCAGGTAAAATATACATTTAAAAAACAAAACAAGAAATTAAGATTTCAAGCTCATTGACAACTATAAGTGAAAACATTGGAAATTTATGCATCATAGTCTAAATTGTGTATGTATTTAAAGATTACAGTGGAACATATAAATCAATTCATTCCTAAGAAAATTTGCAATTTCCTGATAATTTATAAATATACATTTCATGAATCATTGAATGAAAAGGTACTAAAGTGAACAAGTAAGTGAAATACAAGTTGCTCCACGATTCTGAGGAAAATCTAACAAATATTTGTAAATTAATTCTTGTAATTGGAAAACCAATGGGCATGAAAAGTATAACTTTCACATTTTAGTAAATATATGTCTGTCATGTATATTTTTGACATTTTAATTGAAAATTTCCAAACAACTAAAAACTGAAATACTATTTATACCATCTGTTGCTGACAAAAGTTCTTATAGTCCATTTAACTTTTCACTTGTATATGTTAAATACATATACCTATATATATATAATGTAACTAACATTTAATAAGCATGAAAAAGAGCCTATTACAGATAAACATTTAAAAATATTGACTATCATGCATTACAGAAAAACCTTGAAGAATGGTAAAAAAATATTCTTCAACTTTTTCCTCTTAGAATATATGTTATGTTCTCCAGAATGCTCTATGAATCTGAAGGTTTCCTAGCTTTCAGCCACACCTCAACTGCCACAGCACCAAAAGTGAAGCTTTTCTTAGCTTGTCATTTCCCAGAATCAGGACAAATGAGTGGAATGAAGGGTAAATAGTTCCAAGAGCTTCAGCAAGCATAAAGGCCAGTTCACTCTGTATCACATTGTGATGAAAAGTTGTCATGAGATGAGATAGGAAGTGAATGGCAAGTAGTATGAGAAAAGATATCACCATGATCATGGCTTTGACGTAGGCTTTGCTGCTGGGATCTCTGAACCCTGTTGCATGGCTCCTCATCTTCTTGACATGTTTCAGTAGGGAGAACATTAACAGGAGAAAACAACTCAGGGATATAATAAAGGGTAAGCAAAATTCCACGGTGAATATAATCAATTTGGAAAAGGTTTCAGTGTCACTCCTTTTAGAATTTAAAGTCATATTTCTTTCATATGAATGTATCTTGATATTAATATAGCTGCTCACCAGAGTAAGACTTAAAGGCAGCAATACTAATGTCCCCAGAAACATTACCATAACTACCATTCCAATAGGTGAAGAAAAACAGCATTTGAAAAATTGGCTATCTTGAGGAAATAAAAGAGGCTGAGGCCTGTGTCAAGCCAGACACTAAAATGGTTGGCCAAGAGCCCAACAATACTAAAAAGTATGACTTTATTTCCCTTTATGTCTAAAGATGAAGATGGATAAGACTCCTTTGTAAACCAACTCACCATCATTACCAAAATCAGACCAATTCTGGAAATTGCCAAAGCAGTGAGGATTTGATCAGCCAAGGAGACCTTTTGCACCTTGATCCAGTCAATGCAGTTCACCAGTGCTATGAATCCACTCCCCAGAATGCCAATTATGAATTCTGAATTTATTAAAATGATAAAGATGTTTTCCAAGGAATCCTCCATGTCTGCAAAAAGAGATCTTTAATCTCTAATTGCAACATTGACCATATCTTGATTTATTATATTTAAATGGTATATGTACACCCTTATTTATGAGATATGCAGTTAGTTTCTTCCTTTAAAAAATTATAGGCTAAAGACCAAGTCAGAAAGCACCTAAGAGGTACTAATGAGTGGGCACATAGCTCTCTTTGTAAGAATTGTTTTCTCCCAGACAGAGAGCTGCACTCTGAGCCAGGTAGTGTGTGTTCTCAACACAAACTGAAATTTCTCATACTTGATGGTGAAAGAAAAACTGAACTCTCATAAAATGCAAATAAATGCATATTCTGTTCATTTTGCACTGCTTGCTTTATTTAATCTCCACCCAACTTGTTCACCAATTTGAGTTATGACCAATAACTTTAAAAAATGTATGTTACCATATGTGAAATAGATGACCAGTCCAAGTTCAATGCATGAAACAGGACACTCAAAGCCAGTGTGCTGGGACAACCCTGAGGGATAGGATGGGAGGGAGGTGGAGGTGGGAAGGGGGTTCAGGATGGAGGACATGCATACACCCATGGCGGATTCATGTCAATGTATGGCAAAAACCACTACAATTTGTAAAGTAATTAGCCTCCAATTAAAATAAATTAATTTTTTAATGCAATGCAGAGAGCTTCATTTGGATTTAAAACTTCTTTTTTCTTTAATAGCTCAGATTTTAATCCCTCATTAATACTTATGAAGCTTTTCTTGATGTTAAAAATCATATTAGACAGCAAAATACTTTAAAACATTATTAATCTTTGTATTATTTAATACTTAAAACCATTTATAGGGCTTTTGAGAAGTGATAGAACTATTTTTATCCCACAACATTCTCTCAGTTAAAGCCAGATATGTGCAATAATGAAAAGAGAAGAAAATCATCTACAGAGCATAAATCGTCCTCATTTTGTGTCTCTTCACCACTCAGTAATAGCACTCACCAATAGTCATCATCAAGGTCATACAAGTGAATGAGAAAACAGTGCCCTGCTCACAAAGGGTAAGAAGAGTACCTGTCCCTATCGGTAAAATTACATGCTACAGACTGATAGATGTATCCTCTTCAAATTTATCTGTTAACTCCTAACTCCCAATGTGGTGATATTTGAGGTGGGGCCATTGGGTGATTAGTTTATGACTGTGGAGTCTTCATAAGTGGAAGTAGGATCCTTATAAATTGAAAAGCTGCTCAGTCATAATAAAGAATGAAATTTTGTCACCTGAAACAATGTGAATGGACATGGAGGGTTTTATGCTTAGTGAAAGAAGTCCGATAAAGACAAATACTGTATGATATCACTCATAGGTGAAATCTAAAAAACACCACAAACTAGTGAATATAACATAAAAGAAACAGACTCACAGAAATAGAGAACAAACCAGTGGTTACCAGTGGGGAAGGAGAAGGGGGAGGTGGGATCAGAGTAGGAGATAAAGAGGTACAAGCTACCATGTAAAAAATAAATAAGCTTCAAGGATATATTGTACAGCACAGGGAATATAGCTAATATTTTATAATGTTGCTACTGCTGCTGCTAAGTCACTTCAGTCGTGTCCGACTCTGTGTGACCCCATAGACGGCAGCCCACCAGGCTCCCCCGTCCCTGGGATTCTCCAGGCAAGAACACTGGAATGGGTTGCCATTTCCTTCTCCAATGCATGAAAGTGAAAAGTGAAAGTGAAGTCGCTCAGTCGTGTCCGACCCTCAACGACCCCATGGACTGCAGCCTTCCAGGCTCCTCCGTTCATGGAATTTTGCAGGAAGGAGTACTGGAGTGGGGTGCCATAGAGTATAATCTATAAAAATTTTGTATCTCTATATTTCACAGCTGAAACTAATAATATTATAAATCAAATGTACATCAATTAAGAAAAGCCACTTCATAGGGATCCTTTGCCTCTTCTTCCACATAAGGACGCAGGAGATGGACATCTGTGAACCAAGAAATGGGATCTCATCAGAAAGCAAAATTGCCAGCTCCTTGAGCTTGGACTTCCAGCCTCTAGGACTATGAGAAATAGATTTCAGTTGTTTATAAACCACCCAGTCTTTGGGTATTTTTGTTATAGCAGGCAAAATGCAATAAGACTCTGGAAAAAAACACATTTCACAGGGCATCAGATTGAATGACTAGAAAAGTGTTTCCTCGATGATGGAAAACAATTAGCTCCTTTTAACACTGCTCTTGGCCGTGTCTAACAAATCTTAAAAGCATAACCCCAAAGGATTAATTCCCAGTAATTTAACTGCATCTCAGAACAAAGCTTATGAATAACTATAGGAATATAAAAATGTCAAGCATTTTACTAAACAGGGTCAAATTCATAATTCTTGATATCAAGTTATCACTTATCAGGTCTGCAAAAAGCAGTAAAATATGACCCAAAATAAGAAAAATCAAACAAAGGGCAACTTGATACTGTTACAGATATTAGAGTTAGCAGAGGAGGACATTACATTGAAACAGTTATTATAACTATATTCCAGGTGTCCAAAAACTTAAGATACAAAAAGGGTATTAAAAAAAAAAACTCAAATTGAGTTTCTAGAGATTAAAACTACATCTGAGATGCAAAAGGCACTAATGGGATTAATAGATTTGACACTATAGGAAAAAGATCAGTGAACATGAAAACATAGCAGTAGAAACTATCCAAAACGAAACACAAGAAGTAATAGAATTTTGGAAAAAAAAAAAAAAAAGAAGCATCATTGATCTTTGGAGAAGTTCAAGGTGCCTTATGGATGTGTAGCTAGAGTGGCCTAAAATGTGGGGCTGGGGAGAAGACATAATGACCAAAATTTTTATAAATATGATAAGAACTATAAACCCATAGACCCAAGAATCTCAATACACCCCAAGCACAAGAAACAAAACAAAAATACACTAAGACACATCATAATCAAATTTATCAAAAGTAGTTTTAAAGGGAAAATATTAACAGTAGCAGATAAAAAGATGTTACATTCAGAGGAACAAATAAGGATAGATTTCCCATCAAAAATAGTATAACCAAGAATTTGCTGTAGCAACATATTTAAAATACTTAAATAGGAAAAAAATCTCTCAACCTAGAATACCGAGACAAATATTTTTCAAAACTGAAGGAGAAATATAGACTTCTTCAGACAAAAAAACAAAAAGAACACACAAGCAGCAGACCCACACTATAAGGACCTCTTCCAGGCAGAATGAAAATAATACCTAATGGAAATAAGAATCAATACAAAGATTAAATAGCATTATATATGGTAACTATATGGGTAAGTATGTAAGATTAAAATTAAAAAAAAATAAAAAAATAAAAAAAAATTTTTTTTAAGATAACTTTTTTTGTTTTGTTTTTTGGTTTTTTTTATTATTTTATTTTATTTTTTAACTTTACAATATTGTATTGGTTTTGCCATATATCAACATGAATTCGCCACAGGTATACATGTGTTCCCCATCCTGAACCCTCCTCCGTCCTCCCTTCCCATACCATTCCCAATAGTAACAATGGATGGTGGGATTTTTAATATTCAGTCCAGTTCAGTTGCTCAGTTGTGTCTGACTCTTTACAACCCCATGGACTGCAGCACACCAGGCTTCCCTGTCCATCACTAACTCCTGGAGGCTACTGAAACTCTTGTCCATCGTGTCGGTAATGCCATCCAACCATCTCATCCTCCGTCGTCCCCTTCTCCCGCCTTCAATCTTATATGCAAAAGTAAAACATATGATAGTATGCTTTTCTAGAATAAACTAGGTAATAATAACTCTTTAAAATGGGATATGATAAAGAAGTAGAGGATATGTAGTTAAACAAATACTCCTACATTAGACACTGATGTTTAACACCATCCAGCATTAAAAAAAATGAAACTCATCTTATGCCTCTTCCTGATCACACCACCTGTTTTACTCCCAAACAGAAATCATCATCCTGTGTGGAAGTAATTTCTATAGCTTTCTTTGCTGTTTAACTACCTACATATGATTTCTAGATTTTATACAGGCACATCTTGGAGATATTGCAGGTTCAGCTCCAGACCACCACAATAAAGCAAATATCACAAGGAAGTCACACAATTATTTTGGTTTTTCAGTACATAGAATTGTTATGTTTATACTATAATCTGTTAGGTGTGCAATAGTATTATACCCCAAAAATGTGCATACCATAACTTAAAAATATTTTATTGCAAAAAATACTCACCATCATCTGAGCCTTTAGCTAGTAACACCAAAGATCACTGATCACTAATCCACTTCATAAATACTATAATAATGAAAAAGTTTGAAATGTTTTTAGAATTATCCAAGTGTGACCCAGAGACACGAAGTGAGCAAGTACTGTTGGGAAAATGACACCAATATACTTGCTTGGTGCAGGGTTGCCACAACTTTCAGTTTGTAAAAAAAAAAAAGAAACACAACAGAGTGAAATGAAATACATAAGGCATGCCTATAGTTTAGTTGTGCCAGCAACTAGATTTTAGGAAATTGGAATTATTTATTTAGTTTTCTTTTTAAGGAAGTGCATGGGAAAAGTCAAGTTCCATTTATTTGAAAATACATTTTATATGAAATAATTATTCACATGGTGGTATGTAATTATAGTTTATTTTTGTTATTAAGTAGTATTCAACTGGATGAATTTACCACTTTTATTGATCCATTCTATTGTCAATGGATTATACTCATAATAGTGCTGGTGAACATATTAGCATCACTTTTTAATCTTTATTAAAAGTATTTCATGATTTTATGATTATTTAGGATAAATTCAGGATATCTATTCTTTATTCTCCATGAAAATCCAGTGTACCAGTTTAATCAAGTTATTTAGTAAAATTATTCCCAAACTGGAGGTTAGCATCTGATTTACTTTATTAAAGATAAGCATTATCAATATCTTAATATACATGAGAGTATTAACAGATTATAAGGTATATACAGTGCTTGTTAAAGAAAAATAATAAATTTTCTGCTTAGTAACTAAATCTTACACAAATGTGTATATATTCATATTTCACACTTTGTTTTTTATTTTAATATCTCTGAATAAATGAATCTGAATGAAAGTAAGGCTGGAAAAGCAAATTAAATCACATAAAAGAAAAAAAGCCTTTGAGTCATAGAAATTTCTCTATGAAGCCTTAGTGAAGGCTTAGTGAAGTCAAAAGACTCTTCACTTTTGATTATGTATATATTTACCTAAAGAATCCTAATACAGAAATGTGTAACATCATTAACCACAGATCTTGGCTATAGATTTTCTCCTTCATGTTATTTTTCTTCATCCTTCTCATACAACTTGAATTTCTTAAGTGTTTTACCTACCTGTAGTAAATTTAGTCTTCCTTATTTGTACCAAGTCATTATTAATTATAGTCACACACATATAAAGTTTATAAAGATCATAGTTTGTTTTCTGCTAGAAGACACATCATGCCCACTTATTTCCTTTCTTTTAGCCATCAACTCAGCTGCTGCAGAAATGACAGGAAGTACTCTCTTAGTATCTGCTCTCCCCATGTCAGGATAAGTGAAGGACATATGATTCCAAAAGCCTGGCATGCCATGATAACCAAGTTGTTCCACTGCCTATTAGAACTTCAAACAGAAAATTAGAACCAGGAAGCAAATGGGAAATAGAAAACAGATGACAGTTTGCATGGCTTTTATATGGACCTTGGCGCTGGGATCTTGGGGTCCTTTACCACTGAGCTGCATCTTCCTGAAATGTTTCCATTTCATGCTGGAAAGATTAACAGCAGAAAAGACTTCAGGGACATAGCAAAGGGTGTGAAGTTTACTAGCATGAACAGAGTCATATTTCAAAGGTGTAAAATGTCCCTCAGCTTGGTCTTCTGAGTGATGTTTCCTTCATAGTCATTTGTCTGGATAGTCTTATTTACGTTTACACCATGAATTAATAAAACCAAACAGGACAAAGTGAACAAGAAGAACATTTTTAATTCTCTATTTTAGGTAAAGAAAAATAGTATCAGAGAATTGGCTATCTTGAGCAAATAAAATATGCTGAGGATAACAGCAAGCCAGATGCCAAAATAGTTGCTTATTATCCAGGCAATAATAATAATTCTTGCTCTTAAATTGTCTAAAGCTGGGACTAAACACATTTACATACCAATTTATTAGTGTTACTCAGAGCAAACCAATTCTGGAGACTGCCAGAGCAGTGAGAATCCCATCTGCTGAAGAGATTTTTTGTCTCTTGACCAGTCAATGCAGTTCACCAGTGACATGAAACCACTGGCAAAATTTCTTAGAATAAATTCTATTACTAGGATGGAAAAAATGTAGTAAAGTTATCATCTGTAGAAAAATAGGTAAGTTCAATATCACTGGTCAAGATTTCTTTAATATTCTGACCACAGACTCTACATGAGCTAATTTTTCTTGATATGAGGTAAAGTCCTTATTTCTTTTAAATTCTGTGGCCAGTGTCAGGCAGGAAAGCATGAGGTATGCTAATGGAAGAGCTCAGTGTTGACATGATGAAAATCACTGTTATTCCCTGGTAGCTCAAATTAACTTCTATTTACACACTTTATGGCCTTGCTGTAGCCTGAAATATTCATATTCATGTTGAAGTGAAAGTTGAATTCTCATTTGCTAATATGCAAATAAAACCATATCCTCTTTCACTGCTTTGCGATTTGTTTCTTGTTTCACATCTCCATAATTTGTGTTCATCAGCTTTACTTGTCATATAGTAAAATTTTAAAACCCAATACATAGAATATACAGTTTTGTTAGATGGAGCTTGGTCATAACTAAGATCTTCACCATTATGAATTTCTTTAATTTAAGAATTATGTAGAAAGAATTCAATCTTTTTCTATCAAAATATCAAAGTTTTCTTGGGAATCCTTATAAGTTAAATACTCTTTAAAGGCTGCTGCTGCTGCCAAGTCGCTTCAGTCATGTCCGACTCTGTGCGACCCCATAGATGGCAGCCCACCAGGCTCCCCCGTCCCTGGGGTTCTCCAGGCAAGAACACTGGAGTGGGTTGCCATTTCCTTCTCCAGTGCATGAAAGTGAAAAGTGAAAGTGAAGTCGGGCAGTCGTGTCTGACTCTTCGCGATCCCAAGGACTGGGCTCCTCCATCCATGGGGTTTTCCAGGCAAGAGTACTGGAGTGGGGTGCCATCGCCTTCTCCCTTTAAAGACTAGTTGTTGATAAATAGCATTTACATATAGTTTATTGTTTACAAGCTCATAAGTGTACACACAGACATACACATCCTTATTTCATGGATACAAGTTATTATTGTCCTATAATTTCCAAAATAGAAAATAAGTCTCAGAGAGGCCATCTGCCCTTAAAAAAAATCTTTTCTCTCATTCAGGCTTTTCATCCCATTATTAATAGTTATCATATATCTCATGATTAGGCTTTTGATAAAGTTTCTCTCCTGAGTCTATTTATATTTACGTATCAATTATTTAATTTAAAATATTTAAGAATTATATAAATATTCCTCAGAAACTTAAAAAGTACATTTAATTCCTGCTATAAAGTCTAGGCTTCTCTCTGCATAAGTATTCAGTTTTATTTTTCCTGTTTAGTTATTAGACTATTAAAATTGGATATTTTTGTGACCTTGGAATAAGGAAAGATTCCTTAGCTAGGACACATATAAACACACACACATGTGCACACACAAAAAGTTAATAAAAGCAATGATCACTATAAAGAAACTATAGTGAGACTATAAAGACACTAAAAAGACAACAAAAATATTTGTCATAGAGTGAGAGAACAAAATACACATATATATTACAAAGTACACACTCATATATATTATATATTATTTATTATATATATATATATTAAACATTCCTTTAACTCAATACTAAAAGACAATCATCTCAATTTAAGGAAAGTAAGCAAAAAATTTCAAAAGACCCTCAACAAAAGAAGATACAATAAACCAATAAAAAAGTTCTTAGTATCATTACATACAAGGAAAATACAAATTTAAACTACAATGAAATATCACTTCAAACCCATTAGAGTGCTAAAAATAAAGAAACTGACTGGGCCAGATTTGGGCAATGATGTGAAACAACTAGAATGCTCATATATTCCTGCTGAGCACTAAAGACTACAGCCACCTTGGAGAATTATTTGACTGTTCTTAAAAAGGCTACAAATACTGTTGGGCTGCACCCCACAGGCCTACAAGGCCTACACTTGCCCAGTTTTAGAACCAAAAACAGAGCCTGGAGTCAGCAACAGAGACATCGATGGTTTAGTGGATGAAGGAGCTTATATGTCTGAAGCAAGGTCCTGGAGTGACATCCCACTGTAGCAGATGGTGGGCAGGACATAGCCGCAGGTTTCATAATGAGGACAAGAGGAGATTACCAATTGATGTCAGATTGGTTTATTAGTTACCAGGGAAATGAGCAGATGGGCATGCCCCCTCACGACCCCTTTGATAAGCTATTACTAGCTGGGGCCTGGGACAAGTACATAAAAAGGTCAGTCATGCGCATAGGATGTAGGTGAAGCAGGCACTGATCAGGCAGCGGATATACAGAGAACAAGAGAATGGCCAACTTCAGTGGCCTGACCACATACAAGCACACTGCCCACTATCCAGCTATTCCACTCTTATATATATAGTCATTGAAAATAAATAAAAATATGTCCACAAAAGACTGATACAAGAATGTTAACACCAGCTTTACTTATTAAATCCATTACTAAAAACAACCTAAACATATTTATATCAACAAGGTGATGAAAGAACAAATTGTGGAATATTCATAGAGTGAAATAGCACTCCACAATAAAAGAAATAAACTACTTATATACACGACAATACAAATTAGTCTCAAAAAATATGATTGAAAAAAGAGCTAGACAAAAAAATAAAAAAACCCAAAACCGAAATCTGTATGTATGATATGATTTCTAAAACAAGCAAAACTAAGACAGAAAGCACAAAAGCAGTTGTCTGGAACCTGATCTAAAAAGGGCATGAAATAACTTTGAAGGGGTGAAACAATTATTCTATATTTTATCATGGCAATTGTTTCAAAGATGCATACAATAGTTAAAGCTCATCAAACTATATACTTAAAGACAGCATATTTTACTATTTGTAAATTTTACCTCCCTAAAGTTAGTTTTGGAAGGACTGATGCTGAAGCTGAAACTCCAATACTTTGGCCACCTCATGCGAAGAGTTGACTCATTGGAAAAGACCCTGATGCTGGGAGGGAATGGGGGCAGGAGGAGAAGGGGACTACAGAGGATGAGATGGCTGGATGGCATCACCGAATCGATGGACATGAGTTTGAGTAAACTCCGGGAGTTGGTGATGGAGAGGGAGGCCTGGCGTGCTGCGATTCATGGGGTCGCAAAAAGTCGGACACAACTGAGCGATTGAACTGAAAGTTAATATTAAAATTAAATACAATACATAAAAATGAGAGAAAAATGGACATTTTCAGAAGAAAAAAAAAATCTGGCTTGACCTTGCTAATGGAAAGTCAAGCAGATTCTCTTCAAGAAGATCTGACCCCACATGGAAAGTCAGATATGGAATCAATCTTAGCATTGTTATTTTCCACATTGATGAGTTAAAGAAATCTTTGACACATTGTACTTTTATATTTTTAGAAGACTCATATTTTCGATGTTTTTGAAAATTATACTTTGACTCTTGTCACAGTCAGAATATACCCATATGCCCAGGAGGACACATGTGGCACACGTCACGCATGTTAGAGTCAACTAACTAAACTATGTGGCCCCAGAAAAGCCTGTTGTGAGCTATGCAAGCCCAGACATGTCTCTTCCAGGTGCTGGGTATGTCCTGAGTAGCAGCAGAATTGGATTTTCACCAACTCTGTGTTTCTCTTTTCTTTCTGAATCTGTGCTTTTATTTTTGATTCTGAACGTTGGCCAAGTTTGGTTCTGAGTCTAATTTGTGCACAGTCAATATATTATACAAATATCATATGATATTACTTACATGTGAAATACAAAAGAAGAGATACAAATGAACTTATTTACAAAACAGAAATACAGCCACACGCATAGAACACCAACTTAAGGTTACCGAAGGGAAAAGGGGTTGGAGGGAAGGATAGGTAAGCAGGTTGGGAGTACACATACAAGCTACTATATATAAAATAGATAACCCACCTGAAACTATCATAACATTGTTAATCAGCTATATTTCAATGCAAAATAAAATGATTAAAAAATAAAAATATTTATTATATGTTTAAATGATAATATGTTGGATAAAATATATTTAAAATAAATTTTAATGCTGTACAAAAAAAGATAACCAACAAGGACCTACAGTATGGCATAGGAAATGATTTCAATATTTTGTAATAAGCTATAAGAGGAAAGAAATGAAAAAAAATATATATATTCAGTGATAGATATATTTAGTGATATATATATCTTCAGTGATACATATATATATATCATGGAATCACTATGCTGTCCACCTGAAACTAATACAACATTGTAAATCAACTTCATTTCAATAAAATATAAATAAATAAATAATTTTTAAGAAGAGCCAGTGGGCACTTTCCCTGCATTCTCCTTCTGACTCACTTCATTAATAAAATCAAATCACCGGCTTCTCCCTGGAAGGAACTTGTCTACATATTTTGTGCCCCAACTTTTATGGCTGAGGGATAGGATCTAAGGGATAAGACCTGAAATCAACTAGCTCAGCTATCCAATGGGGCTCAGCATTCAGGAGTTTCATAGGACTGAAGCAAACAAACAAGCAGGATTTAAATGAGTGTGCAAGCATTTCTTACAGCTATGCTGTCAATCTTGGCACAGAGGGAAAAGGCAAAATGCCCATCTCCTATTGTTTTCCTGGAAGGAGTTTGCATACTGGGGACAGCTGCTGCCTGAGGGTCTGGCTTCTGATCAGCCTATAACTAGGTACTGACTGAAATCATTCTGGAGACCAGAAGAGCCGGTGGGCACTTTCCCAGCATTCTCCCCCAGCTCAGGCAATAATACCAAGTTGCCAGCTTTTTTCTGGAGGGAGTTTGTCCACACATCTAGCACCCCAACTTCTGCAACTGATACCCAAGAAACTAGTCCTTCAAATCACCTAGTTCTGATAACCAACAGAGCTCAGCATTCATGACTTACACAGGATAACATTAAATAAAAATAAAAAAAAATTTTTTCAAACAGCACTCAAGCACTTTCCACAGAAATCCATCCCCCCAAGTTCAGTGCAGAGGGAGTAGGCAAATATGTCCACCTTACAGTTTTTCCTGGAAGGAATTAGAATGCATACTTTTCCAGCTGCTGCCTGTGATTTCAGATTAAAATCAGTCTGTATGGGGGTGGGGGTGGGAACCTGACTGGGATCCTCCGGAGAGTCTGAAGAACAGGAGCCATATCACTCCAATAATAAAACCAAATCTCCAGCTTCTCCCTGGAAGAGGCAGGTCCACACATTTAGCACTAGAACCACTGCAGCTGCTTCCCAAGGCATTGGCTCTCAAATGATATAGTCTGAGAGCTAAGAGTGCTCAGCATTCAAGACTACACAAGACAGGACCACACAAAACAAGCAGGCAGTTATACTTGGGCCACAGGCACTCCCAGGGACAGTTCCTTCTGGCTCAGCACAGAGTGAGTGAGCAAAAACACCCAGCTCACAATTTCTCCCTGATATGGGCTAGACTGTTTAATGTTCTCACTTTCTCAGCTGCATCTAAAGGCTGGGTTTCCAATTAGCCTGCATTGGGAGTTGAAGGGGAAGACAATTAGTACTTACCTGGGAGCCTGACCAGGTAGGTGGGCATTTCCCAAGCCTTTGGGACATTGACAGGTCTTGACACACCTTCGTGTACTAGGAGCCATGGAGAACAAAGATAGCAGCTTTCAGTTCAGTTCAGTTCAGTCACTCAATCGTGTCCAACTCTGTGACCCCATGAATTGCAGCTCGTCAGGCCTCCCTGTCCATCACCAACTCCCAGAGTTCACTCAAACTCCCGTCCATCGAGTCAGTGATGCCATCCAGCCATCTCATCCTCTGTCGTCCCCTTCTCCTCCTGCCCCCAATCCCTCCCAGCATCAGAGTCTTTTCCAATGAGTCAACTCTTCACATGAAGTGGCCAAAGTACTGGAGTTTCAGCTTTAGCATCATTCCTTCCAAAGAACACCCAGGGCTGATCTCCTTCAGAATGGACTGGTTGGATCTCCTTGCAGTCCAAGGGACTCTCAAGAGTCTTCTCCAACACCACAGTTCAAAAGCATCACTTCTTCTGCGTTCAGCTTTCTTTATAGTCCAACTCTCACATCCATACATGGTAGTATAGAATATGTAAGTGAAATATGCATTGCTACATAATCCTGAGGCATTTCACATAATATTTGTAAAATTAGATTGCTTATCTGAAATATATTGGTTAATAGTATGGTAATCTTATCTGTTTTATATCTTTCATAAACACATGCATACACACTTTTCTAAGAAGCTTAGGTAAAGGACTTTTCTAAGTAAACCTTTAGATATTACTCACTTATATGCATACTTAAAACATCAATAGAAGGTATAAGACATTATAGACTTCATCCCTTAATTTTATGCTAAAAGACATATGTTTCCACCTATTTCCTTTCCTTCAGCCAGCATCTTGACTGACACAGAAATGACAGAAAGGCTTGAGTTAATTTCCCGTTTCCCCAGATCAAGATACATGAGTGGATTGAAGGATACATGATTAAAACAACATCATAAAGCATTTAGACTGGTTCTTTCTGCAGCTGATTAGAATTCCAAACTGATAAAATTAGAGCCAGAATGTAAATAACAAACAGGAAAAGAAAGGAGATGACAGTTTGCATGGCTTTTATGTGGACCTTGGTGCTGGGAAATTGGGATTCTTTACCATTGAGCTGCATCTGCCTGAGATGTTTCCACAGGGAAAAGATTAGCAGCAGAAAAGATGTCAAGGACATAGTGAAGTGTATAAAGTTTGTTAGTGTGAACAGAGTCACATTTGAAAGGTGTAAAGTGTCCCTTAGTTTGGTCTTCTGAGTGGTATTTCCTTCATATTCATATGTCTGAATAGCCTCATCCATGCTTAACACTGCAACTTGAAAAAACAAGAACAATGACGTCCCCAACATCATCATTAGAACTACACTTTTAACTCTCCACTTCAGGTGAAGAAAAATTAGGCTGGAGAAATTGGCTATCTTCAACAAATAAAATATACTGAGGCTAGTAGCAAGCCAGTTACTAAAATGGTTGCTTACTGCCCAGGCAACATGAACAATAATTTTTACTTTTGAATTATATAGAGTTAGATTATACACAATTACATACCAATTTATTAACATTGCCCAGAGCATAACAATTCTGCAAAATGCCAGAGCAGTGAGAATCCCATCAGCTGAGATCTTTGGTCTCTTGGTCCAGTCATTGCAGTTCACCAGTGCTATGAGGCCATTGGCAAAATTTCCCAGAACAAATTCTGTCATTAATAGAATGGAAACAATGTTTGACATAAACATTATCATGTCTAAAAAAAATCCAAGTCTAATGTCACTCTTGTGATTCTTTCAATATTCTGACCTTAAAATCTTTGTACAGCTGATTTGGATGTACAGTGAAATTCCTGTTTCTTATAAATTCTTTGATGAATATCAAGCAGGAAAGCATCAGGAAATAATATTGGAAGAGCTCATTGATGTCTGGATGAAAAACATTGCTATTTCCTAATATTTCAAATTGACTCTATTCATATTCTCTGTGGCCTTGAAATGGGATGGATTACTTCTTAACTGATGTTGAAGTAAAATACGAATTCTGATTTGTTAGCATGCAAATAAGGACTTATCATTGTGCTAATTTCTCCTGTCTAACCTCTCCATAATTTGTGTTCATCAACTTCAGTTGTTAGTAAGGAAAATTTTAAAACCCAATATGTAGTATATACAGTGAAAGCCTAAACCATTAGATGAAGCTTGGTCATAACTACATTCAACATATTAGGATCATAATCACTAGGATCTTGAGGTTATATGTAATGCAAGGCAGACATCTAATATAGTGATGGAAACTGTCTTTTCCTAGATGGAATCAGGGACATTTTGTAAATTTTAAATGTGGAGTTAAGGGTGAACATGGGAAGCTGAATAAGTGGGCAATACTGGACAACTGCTATTACTTTCAGTCACCCGGGGACTGAATCCTATTCCTGAAGCATGCACCATGAGATCTATCTCTCATTTTAAGAAACTAAACTGAAATACTTGCCCAGTCTGCATTAAAAAGCTGCCACTTCAAACAAAGAAAAATAGGATGGGAAAAGTGGCTGTCTTCAAGAAAGAGAAGATGCTGAGGCAGATTTCAAACCACTCACTCAAGTGGTTGATCACAATGCAAAATAGAATTGTAAGTTTTCCAGCTTGACCAAAGTTATGTAGATCTGCAATGAACACTATAGAAATTAATCCATCAGTACCATGATTAAAAACACATTCTGTTTATGGATAAACTGGTGAGAATGAGGGTAATGAAGTTGATTTTCCGGTGTCTTATCCAGTTGGTTCAGTTCATTATTCCCATCAATCCATTTCCCCAAATGCCTATTATGGATTTCATAGATTAAAAAAAAAAAAAAAAAAGACCTTATCCTGTGTACTTCATATTTCTTCTGAGTGAAAAACCCCCATCCCAAATACCACTACTGATGAATTAATGGATTGAAAATTAAGTCTTATGGTGCTTTTCTGATTTTATTGTGGCTTCCTTTCCATTTCAATAAATACAAGCTTCTATTATCACACTGGTCCTCAGCTAACATTGTGAAAACCATTTCTTTTCCTCTCAAATGTTTTAGTATGTGATTTCCCTGCCGATAAGTATGGGTATTTCTTCTTTTATAGTAATATCTGCTGTAAGTTTTCATGTTGTATGTGTTAAAGAAGAGAATTTACTTTGCATAGATGTTAATGAAGAAACATTGTCTTCCAGTGCCTTTCCCTAAAATGCACAAAAAAAGCATGAAAACCTCCATGTTTAAAGAGTCATTTGCAGAATTTAAATTGTTTTGGAAAACTGAATGCAGGGATGAAATTTTATCATCATCATAATCAGCAATATCATTTGACTAAGGACCAGAAGACACATCAGTTCAGTTGCTCAGTCGTGTCCAACTCTTTGTGACCCCATGAATCACAGCACGCCAGGCCTCCCTGTCCATCACCATCTCCCAGAGTTCACTCAAACTCATGTCCATCGAGTCGGTCATGCCATCCAGCCATCTCATCCTCTGTCGTCCCCTTCTCCTCCTGCCCCCAATCCTTCCCAGCATCAGACTCTTTTCCAATGAGTCAAATCTTCGCATGAGGTAGCCAAAGTATTGAAGTTTCAGCTTCAGCATCAGTCCTTCCAAAGAACACCCAGGACTGATCTCCTTTAGGATGGACTGGTTGGATCTCCTTGCAGTCCAAGGGACTCTCAAGAGTCTTCTCCAACACCACAGTTCAAAAGCATCACTTCTTCTGCGCTCAGCTTTCTTTATAGTCCAACTCTCACATCCATACACGACCCATGGAAAAACCATAACCTTGACTAGATGGACTTTTGTTGGCAAAGTAATATCTCTGCTTTTGAAAATGCTATCTAGGTTGGTCATAACTTTCCTTCCAAGGAGTAAGCATCTTTTAATTTCATGGCTGCAATCACCATCTGCAGTGATTTTGGAGCCCCAAAAAATAAAAGTCTGACACTGTTTCCACAGTTTCCCCATCTATTTCCCATGAAGTGATGGGACCAGATGCCACAATCTTAGTTTTCTGAATGTTGAGCTTTAAGCCAACTTTTACTCTCCTCTTTCACTTTCATCAAGAGGCTTTTTAGTTCCTCTTCACTTTCTGCCATAAGGGTGGTGTCATCTGCATATCTGAGGTTATTGATATTTCTCCTGGCAATCTTGGTTCCAGCTTGTGCTTCTTCCAGCCCAGCGTTTCTCATGATGTACTCTGCATATAAGTTAAATAAGCAGGGTGACAATATACAGTCTTGACGTACTCCTTTTCCTATTTGGAATCAGTCTGTTGTTCCATGTTCAGTTCTAACTGTTGCTTCCTGACCTGCATATAGGTTTCTCAAGAGGTAGGTCAGAAAACACATAAAAACAACCAATAACTGAACTCTACCTAGGCTGAAGGAAGGTAGATGACTGCATAGAATTCATACATTAAAAAAAAAGTTGGTACAGATGAATTTCAGTATTTAAGTTTAAAGTAAATATATTTTAACCAGAATATTTATATTTTGATGATTACATTGATGATAATCAATATTCTCTAGATATGTGCCTATATTACAAGGACTTTTTGTCACTGAAATCAGACTTGCTTCTTAAAAAACATCATTTAGTAGAAATTTGAAGATTATTCTGCTTTGAAAAACGTGTAACCTGAGATTATAGAATTTATACAGTTTGCTCAAGATACATCAAGATCACGTAGCTACAGGTGACATATTAGGCCTTAAATGAGATCTTTGAATAAGAGTATCCTTCTCTTATATTCCTACTATGTGGTTGCATCCAAACTGACACAGGGTTCATGTGTGAGACCCTAGAAGTTTTACTGGGGATGTATGGGCAGATTTCAAAGAATCTGGAGGACCCTAAACCTTTCCATTCTACTGATCCTCCTTTGTCAGATGAATCATCCTTTCTCCCCTCACTGAGGAGATTGGTCCTCCCTCTCCAGAAAAACTGTGGTGACTTCTCCTAAGTTGGATGTCTTATGGAGGAATGCTGACCCCCCTCAAGATACATCCCTACCTCTTCTTTGTCCTCTTAGGGCTTCAACCTACAATCACACTTAACTCCCACCCCACAAACAATAAAGTGTAATGCATGAGAAGGTAAAATACAGAACAGAAGAATTATAAGATTTTGTATATTTTATATTAACACACATTTTAAGAGTATGAATGAGAATGGATCTTACAGATGGTAGGAATTAAAAACTGCAAGACATCAGACGTAATAACTTAACATATTTTCTTTGTCATACAAATAAAAGAGTCAAATAAGTAGTCCATGTGCAAAGGAAAAGAATTTTTTTTTTCCCAGTTTAACATCAGAATATATAAGTGGTTAAAAAAACAGTAGAAAACAATTTTTTTCTAAAAAATTCACAAATAGTATTCAATAAAACTAATTCTTGAGATAAATGCCTTAGGATAAAGTCACCCAAGGTAATCTGATATGTGAGCTTATAACTAATCTAATTCAAGAATACTCTCAATTTCCAAAAACATATATAATGAAGTCTCCTAATTCTATCATCAGCAACAATACTTTGCAAATCAACTGAAATTCCTAAAGAGGAAAAAATCCTAATCCCTAAGGTATAATTAATAGTTTTCTTCATGTTCTTCCATATCCTGTACAATGTGGCCAATATGTGATGCTTTAATGAAGAGTTTTAATCTAAAAATCCTTCAAACATATTATGGCAAAACATCTGTGTTAATTTCCTGTTCCGTATCTGGACCTCCTGTTGTGAGATAACTCATGCAAGTGGTCATTACTGTGCCTCACCAGGGCTGGCAATTTTGATCAATGGTTTTGTAACATCAGGTTCCCTAATACATACCTAATACTTCACTGTACAGTTTTAATCTAGAAATCCTTCAGACTTGCTGTGGGCAACAAAATCTGTACTAACACATATGTTATTGCTTCTTGCAAATAGTTGTGCTGACATATACAATGGTGGCTCAGACGAATCCACCTGCGATGTGGGAGACCTGAGTTTGACCCCTGGGTTGGGAAGATGCCCTAGAGGAGGGCATGGTCACCCACTCCAGTTTTCTTGCCTGGAGAATCCCCATGGATGGAGGAGTCTGGCAGGCTACAGTCCATGTGGTCTTCAGGAGTTTGTTGTGCAACTAAGCACAAAACATATACAATAACCCTCCAACACTGCTAAAAATTAAAAGGCTGAATTCCATTTGATTTTCATGCAAATGTGAGTAAGAGTAACTTGCACTGATGTGCAATATTCTTTTTGCCCTAGGTCATTGAATCCTGGTACCAGTTTTCAGAATTTCCACACATATTAAAAAAAAAAAAAGGCAAAACAGGTTGAAAATTTGTTTTAACTTGTTATATGTTAAAGCTTTTTGTATAACTCATGATACAGAGGCTACAAGTGGATTTTCTCACTTGAGGCAAAACCAAAAGAAACCTAGAAGAATGCTCACAAGTCTTTTCAATAAGATCCTAAAGCAATTAAATTTTTAAAAATCAAAACTAGAATTCATTGTCAAATATAAAAAACATAGAGAAGAGATAAGTAGTTTCAGAAGAAATGCCCAGAGAATGCAGAGTAATTGTTAGTACAATTATGTTTTGATTTTAGGGGATAAACTGTGTAACTATTATTTAAATGCAAATATTCATGAAGAGAATAGAAACCACCACCACTGATATTATTCTTTCCCTCTCTATCTTTCTACCCTCTGGTTCACCTGGTTAAAATTCCTGATGATTTCCAGTATGTTCTTGAAATAACACCAGAGCCTCATAATGGTTTTTCTTGCCCTCTTCTTCCCCATGTAACAGATATTTTATGTGGCCATGTTGCTAACAGGTGTCCAGTATTTCTTTCACACAAATTTGAGTTAGTGTAATTGAAAGAAGAGTTTTAACAGAGTGGCAAGAAAAGAAAACAGTGTAAGTGGAGGTAGACATCTGAGTTTTTCAGTGTTTGTAGTTGGAAAGTTTGGGGTTGATTATTTCTGTGATATTGAGTGAGTAAGTACATTACTCTTTTAGTTTTCAGAAGAGATGGATAGTGTCAGTGATATTCTTCTGGAATTGACTTGCTTTCTCTATGATCCAACGAATGTTGGCAATTTGATTTCTGGTTCCTCTGCTCTTTTTACACCCAGCTTGTACATCTGGAGGTTCTCGGTTCATGTACCATTGAAGACTAGTTTGAAGGATTTTGAGCATTACCTTGCTAGCTTGTGAAATGAGTGCAATCATGCAGTAGTTTGAATATTCTTTGGCACTGCCCTTCTTTGGGATTGGAATGAAAACTGAGGGGCCACAACTGTTGAGACTGGAGATTGTGGAATGGGTTGCTTGAAATTATAGAGTTTAATCAAATCTGCCAGATAAATTTCAGAGCAATAAGTTTAATTGATGAAACAATCAAGCAATTGGTTCAATGTATAAAACAAAGTTCTGTACATGATAAATATGCCCAGTCTGGCTGAAATTGATCTGCCAACTAGCTGCAGGAGATGACTAGATAACTATTCTGGAATTTGAGTTGTCCTTTTCAGAAGATATTTATGCAATGAACAGAAAACAAGTGTTTGGATAATGTGTGAATATGGTTTAGATTGGATAGATATCACAAGTTACAATGGTGAAAAATTCAGTGCGTTTTGAATAAAATGTAATATTTATTTCTTATTGCTGGTGATAAATTACCACAAAGTTTGTAACTGAAACAAAACAAATTTGATGCCATATAGTTCTTGAGAAGCCTGAAAAGATCCCACTGGGCTAACATCAATGTGGGCTGAAAGAAAGGTGTTGGAAAGTATGGATTCCATCCAGAGGCTTTAGGGGAGAATCCATTCCTAGACTGTTCCAAGTCCTAGAGGTTGGCTGCATCCTTTAACTCAAGGATGCCTCTCTTTTTTGAAGCCAACAATCATGGTCTTCTGATCTCTGGTTACATCTTCCTATCTTCTTCATTCATTCTGACTCTCCTGTCTCTCTTCTAATGAAAAGGATCTTTGGGATTTCAATGGATAATCGAGGACATTCCCCAGATTTCAGTCAGTTGACTAGCACCCTTAATCCCATCTGCAACTTTAATTCCCCCTTGCCTTGCACATAACATTATGCACAGGTTCTAGGGATTAGGATATAGACTGTTGAGGGGCCAGTATTTAACCTACCACACAAGGGAAGGCTGTTAAATGTACTAAAAAATAACACCATTGATAGAGACTCTATCTACTTGAGATGAATATAGGAGTCATATTCTATCAGGTAAGTTGACAGATTTATTCTAATGTTACTAATGAGGTTAAGAACAAGTGTGCTGATTTTCAAGATTTATCTTTGGGCTTGGAGAATTTTCTTGTTCACCTAAATCAGTTCAGTTCAGTTCAGTCACTCAGTCGTGTCCGACTTTTTGCGACCCCATGTATTGCAGCACGTCAGGCCTCCCTGTCCATCACCAATTCCCAGAGTTCACTCAGACTCATGTCCATCGAGTCGGTGAACCCATCCAGCCACCTCATTCTCTGTTGCCCCCTTTTCCTCCTGCCCCCAATCCCTCCCAGCATCAGGGTTTTTTCAAATGAGTCAGCTCTTCGCATGAGGTGTCCAAAGTATTCGAGTTTCAGCATCAGTCCTTCCAGTGAACACCCAGGACTGATCTCCTTTAGGATGGACTGGTTGGACCTCCTTGCAGTCAAAGGAAATTGCAAGAGTCTTCTCCAACAACACAGTTCAAAAGCATCAGTTCTTTGGCACTCAGCTTTCTTCACAGCCCAACTCTCACATCCATACATGACCACAGGAAAAACCATAGCCTTGACTAGACGAACCTTTGTTGGCAAAGTAATGTCTCTGCTTTTCAATATGCTATCTAGGTTGGTCATAACTTTCCTTCCAAAAGCGTCTTTTAATTTCATGGCTGCAATCATCATCTGCAGTGATTTTGGAGCCCCCCAAAATAAAGTTTGACACTATTTCCACTGTTTCCCCATCTATTTCCCATGAAGTGATGGGACCAGATGCCATGATCTTCGTTTTCTAAATGTTGAGCTTTAAGCCAACTATTTCATTCTCCTCTTTCACTTTCATCAAGAGGCTCTTTAGTTCCTCTTCACTTTCTACCATAAGGGTGGTTTCATCTGCATATCTGAGGTTATTGATATTTCTCCCAGCAATCTTGATTCCAGCTTGTGCTTCTTCCAGCCCAGCATTTCTCATGATGTACTCTGCATATAAGTTAAATTAGCAGGGTGACAATATACAGCTTTGACATACTCCTTTTCCTATTTGGAACCAGTCTGTTGTTCCGTGTCCAGTTCTAACTGTTTCTTCCTGAGCTGCATATAGATTTCTCAAGAGGCAGGTCAGGTGGTCTGGTATTCCCATCTCTTGAAGAATCTTCCACAGTTTATTGTGATCCACACAGTCAAAGGCTTTGGCATGTTCATCTAAATATAGCCATATAAAATAGGTCTTATCCTTGGAACTTTCACTTGTGTAATCCATAATTCTGCTTGAATTAATTTTCTCTTACTTAAAACTTAAATATCCTTCACTAATATAAGGAAATCCACACTCTGTAGTCCCAAGTTGACATTAATAGTTATGTCATAAGATAGATTTAGGAATCTTTGCACAGTTTTTAATGAAAAGTGCAACCATTTTGGAGGTAAGACACTCCTGAGCTTATTCCAGCCTAAAAAGAAGATAAGCCTGAATTCCATTCCTGGCTCTGACAAGAACTGTGTGCCTCACCAAAAAGAAAAGATTCAAAAAATAGTTCAACTAAAATTCTCAGTCTATATGCTGCTATTCTTATATTTTATTTATCATGCATATATTTAACCCCATAAAATATGGCCTTCATACAGCCAACATTCATTTAAACTCACATATATTTACTATTTCAATTAATTTTCAGTCATTTTATGACTACAACTATGTATATACATAATTTTTCTTATATCTGAAAGATATCTTTTTTAATTTCTATTTATGAAAAGTCAGCTTTTCTTTTGAAACACGCTGAAGATATTCTGTGTAGTTTAGCTACCTTTATTTTTTTTTATTTAATTTTTTCCTATTTTTTAATTGAAGGATAATTGTTTTACAGAACTTGTGGTTTTCTGTCATACATCAAGAAGAATCGGCTATAGGTATACCCATGCCCCCTCCCTCCAAGACCTCCCTACCATCTCCCTTCTCACTCTACCCTTCAGCCTGTCGCAGAGCCCCTGTTTGAGTTTCCTGAGCCTTACAGCAAATTCCCATTGGCTGTTTTACACATGGTATTGTAAATTTCTATGTTACTCTCTCCATACATCTCCCCTTCTCCCTCCTCTCCTCCCACCTTGTCCATAGGTCTGTTCTCTATGCCTGTTTCTCCACCGCTGCTCTGAAAACAAATTCATCAGAACCATCTTTCTAGATTCCAAATATATGCATTAATATATGATAGTTATATTTCTCTCTCTGACTTACTTCACTCTGTATAATGGGCTCTAGTTTAATTCACCTCATTAGAACAGATTCAAATGTGTTCCTTTTTATGGCTGAGTACTATTCCACTATGTATATGTATTACAGCTTCTTTATCCATTCATCTATCAAATATTAGATGGATAACTTAGATGATAGACATCCAAGTTGCTTCTATGTTCTAGCTACTGTAAATGGAGCTTCAGTGAATATTGGGGTACATGTGTGTTTTTCAGTTTGGATTTCCTCAGAGTACATGCCTAGGAGTGGGAATCCTGGGCCATATGGTGGTTTTATTCCTAGATTTTTAAGGAGTCTCTGTACTGTCTTCCATAGTAAACTGTATCAGTTTACATTCCCACCAGCAATGCAAGAGTGTTTCATTTTCTCCATACCCTTTTCTCCATACCCTCTCCAGCATTTATTGTTTGCAGACTTTTTGATGATGGCCATTCTGACTGGTGTGAGGTGCTATCTCATTGTATTTTTGATTTGCATTTCTCTGACAATGAGTGATGTTGAGCATCTTTTCATGTGTTTGTTAGCCATCTGTATGTCTTCTTTGGAGAAATGTCTTTTCAGGTCCCTTTCCCACTTTTTGACTGGGTTGTTTGCTTTTCTGGTATTGAGTTGTATAAGCTGCTTGTATATTTTGGAAATTAATTCTTTATCAGTTGTTTCCCATTCTGAGGGCTGTCTTTTCACCTTGCTTGTAGTTTCCTTTGTTGTGCAAAAGCTTTTACGTTTAATTAGGTCCCACTTGTTTATTTTTGCTTTTATTTCCATTACTCTAGGAGGTGGGTCATAGAAGATCTTGCTGTGATTTATGTCATTGAGTGTTCTGCCTATGTTCTCCTCTAAGAGTTTAATAGTTTTTGGTCTTATACTCAGGTCTTTAATCTATTTTGAGTTTATCTGTGTGTATGGCATTAGGTAGTGATCTGATTTCATTCTTTTGCATGTAGCTGTCCAGTTTTCCTACTACCACTTATTGAAGAGGCTGTCTTTGCCCCATTGCATATTCTTGCCTCCTTTGTCAAAAATAAGTTAGCCATAGGTGCATGGGTTTATCTCTGGGCTTTCTATCTTGTTCCATTGGTCTATATTTCTGTTTTTGTGCCAGTACCATAGTGTCTTGATGACTGTAGCTTTGTCTGAATTCAGAAAGGTTGATTCCTCCAGCTCCATTCTTTTTTCTTAAGACTGCTTTGGCTATTCAGGGTCTTTTGTGTTTCCATACGAATTGTGAAATTTTATGTTCTAGTTCTGTGAAAAATGTCATTGATAATTTGATAGGGATGACAATGAATCTGTAGATTGCATTTGGTAGTATCATCATTTTCACAATATTGATTCTTCCCACCCAGGAACATGGAATAATTCTCCATCTGTTTATATCGTCTTTGATTTCTTTCATTAGTGTCATAGTTTTTTGTATACAGATCTTTTGTTTCCTTAGGTGGGTTTATTTCTAGATATTTTATTCTTTTTGTTGCAATAATGAATGGTATTTATTCCTTAATTTCTGGCTCTGATTTTTCATTGTTAGTATATAGGAGTGCAAGTGGTCTCTGTGTATTGACCTTGTATCCCACAACTTTGTTGAATTCACTGATTAGCTCTAGTAATTTTCTGATAGTTTCTTTTGGGTTTTCTATGTATAGTATCATTTGCAAGCAGTGAGAGTTTTACTTCTTCTTTTCTGATCTAGATTCCTTTTATTTCTTTTTCTTCTCTAATTGATGTAGCTAGGAGTTCCAAAACTATGTTGAATAATAGAGATGAGAGTGGACATCCTTGTCTTGTTCCTGATCTTAGAGGGAAAGCTTTTAGTTTTTCACCATTGAGAATAATGTTTGCTGTGGGCTTTTCATACATGGCCTTTACTATGTTGAGGTAGGCTCCTTCTATGCCCATTTTTTGAAGCATATTTTTTTTTATCATAAATGGATGCTGGATTCTGTTGAAGGCTTTTTCTGCGGCTATTGAGATGATCGATTGGTTTTTATCTTTCAATTGTTGATGTGGTGTATCACATTGATTGACTTGCATATAATGAAGAATTCTTGTGCCCCTGGAATAAACCTGACTTGATCATGGTGTATGAACTTTTTAATGTGTTGTTGGATTTGTGTTTGCTAGAATTTTGTTGAGGATTTTTGCATCTATGTTCATCAGTGATATTGGCCTGTAATTTTCTTTTTTGTGTGTTGTCTCTTCCTGTTTGTTGTTGTTGTTGTTTGTTTTGTATCAGGGTGATTGTGGCCTCATAGAATGAGTTTGGAAGTGTTCCTTCCTCTTCAATTTTTTGGAAGTATTTCAGAAAAATAGGCTTTAGCTCTTCGCTGAATGTTTGATAGAATTCCCCTGTGAAGCCATCTGGCCCTGGGCTTTTGTTTTTTGGGAAATTTTTGATCACTGTTTCAATTTCAGTGTTTGTAATTGGATTGTTCATAATTTCTATTTCTTCCTGGTTCAGCCTTGGGAGGCTGATCTTTTCTAAGTATCTGTCCATTTCCTCTAGGTTGTCCATTTTATTAGCATATAGTTGCTCATAATATTCTATGATTCTTTGTATTTCTGTGTTGTTTGTTGTAACCTCTACTTTTTATGTCTAATTTTATTGATTAGATTTTTCTCCCTTTTTTTCTTTCTCCCTTTTTTTCTGGCTAATGGTTTGTCAATTTTATTAATCTTCTCAAAGAATCAGCTTTTAGTTTTATTAGTCTTTGCTATTGTTTCTTTCTTTCTTTCTTTCTTTTCATTTATTTCTGCTCTGATTTTTATGATCTCCTTCCTTCTGCTGATTTTGGTGGGGGGGGGGTTTGTTCTTCTTTTTCCAGCTGCTTCAGATGTAGAGATAGGCTGTCTCAATTCAATGCTTTTCTTGCTTCTTGAGGTATGATTATATCACTATAAACCTCCCTCTTAGAACTGCTTTCGCTGAGTCTCATAGGTTTTGGGTCATCGTGTTTTCATTGTCATTTGCTTCTAGGAATATTTTGATTTTTAAAAAATTTCTCCAGTAGCCTCTTTGTTATTTAGTAACGTATTGTTTAAATCTTCATGAGTTTGTGTTTTTGTTTTTTTTTTTTTCCATTACTTGATACCTAGTCTCATAATGTTATGGTCAGAGAAGATACTTGATACAATTTCAATTTTCTTAAATTTACTGAGGCTTGATTTGTGGCCCAAAATGTGGTCTATCCTAGAGAATGTTCCATGTACATTTGAGAAGAAAGTGTATTCTTCTGCATTTGGATGGAAAGTCCTGAAGATATCAATTAGGTCCATTTGGCCTAATGTTTCATTTAAGGTTTGTGTTTCCTTATTGATTCTCTGTTTTGATGATCTGTCCATTGATGACAGTGGGGTGTTAAAGTCCCCTACTATTATAGTGTTGCTGTCAATTTCTCCTCTTATGTCTGTTAGTGTTTGCCTTATGTATTGAGGTGCTGCTATGTTGGGTGCATAGACATTTACAATTGTTATGTCTTCTTCTTGGATTGATCCCTTGATCATTATGTAGTGTCCTTCCTTGTCTCTTATGACATTTATTTTAAAGTCTATTTTGTCTGAAATAAGGATTGCCACTCCAGCTTTCTTTTGGTTTCCATTCGCATGGACTATCTTTTTTCATCCTTTTACTTTCATTCTGTATGTGTCTCTAGGTCTGAAGTGGGTCTCCTGTAGGCAGCATATATATGGGTCTTGTTTTTGTATCCATTCAGTCTATCTGTATCTTTTGTTGGTGCATTTAATCCATTTACATTTAAGGTAACTATTGATACATATGTTCCTACTGGCATTTTCTTGATTGTTTTGGGTTTGTTTTTCTAGGTCTTTCCTTTCTCTTGTGTTTACTTGCTATGTATGTCCCTTTAGTATTTGTTGCAAGGCTTGTTTGGTGGTGCTGAATTCTCTTAATTTCTGCGTGTCTGTAAAGCTTTTGATTTCTCCATAAATTTTGAATGAGATCTTGGCCAAGTATAGTAATCATGGTTGTAGGTTTTTCTCTTTCAGTACTTTAAATATATCCTGCCATTCCCTTCTGGCCTGTAGAGTTTCTGCTGAAAGATCTGCTTTTAATCATATGGGTTTTCCCATGTATGTTACTTGTTGCTTTTCCGTTGTTGCTTTTAATATTCTTTCTTTGTGCTTAATGTCTGTTAGCTCGATTAATATGTGTCTCAATGTGTTCTCCTTGGGTTTAACCTGTAGGGGACTCTGCACTTCTTGGACTTCATTGCCTATTTCCTTTCCCACATTGGGGAAGTTTTCAACTATAATTTCTTCAAAAATTTTCTCAGTGCCTTTCTTTTTTTTCTTCTTCCTCTAGGACCCATATATCTTGAGTATTTGTGTGTTTAATATTGTCCCAAAGCTCTCTGAGGCTTTCCTCAATTCTTTCCATTCCTTTCCCTTTATTCTGCTCTTCAGCAGTTATTTCCACCATTCTATCCTCCAGCTCACTTATCCTTTATTCTGCCTGTTATTCTGCTATTGGTTTCTTCTAGAGTGTTTTTAATTTCAATAATTGTTTGTTATTCATCTCTGCTTGCTTTTTATTTATTTCTTCTTTGTCCTTGGTTGCCGGGAGCCGGCATATTGCATATTGAGTGAGGATCTGTAATAGCTCAACTGGAATTCTATCACTGCCTGGAGCCAGCGTGAGGCACTCCGCCCATGACAAAGGTCATGAGGAAGGAGGCTCGGCATACGCAAAGGCGGGATCGAGCCTCAGGAGTCCCCCTGGAAATTCTCGAGCATCTACCCCCAAAACCAGAGTCTGCCTACTTTCTGCTTTGTGCTTTCACCTACACCTCTGACTTTACGGGGGGCTGTCTCCCACTACCTCTCTCTGAAAAAAGAGTTAGCTTACAGCTCCAGTTAATAATTCCTGGGTGTGACAGTGTTTAACCTACAAACTCCTTTGGAAATCCTCTAGCCTGCCTGAATAGGTTTGTCCGGCCACATGTGATTGCTCACAGCCTCCCAACTGTGAGAGGCACGAGATGCTTTAAATCTTCTAAAAACAGGTTCTTTAGAAAAGTTAGAAAATTATTAGTATAAGTATAATGGGCTGATTAGAAATCGTATTGGTGAAGGGTTTTTCATTTGTTGAGCCAATGTTTACTGCTAAGTCTCCACATCCCCTGCCCTTATACACATTAATGAATATATAGAAGACATAAGTATTAACCTTTGATATTAATCACGTTAGACCTTAGGCTAAGTAAATTCTTTCCTTAACTAAAACCCACTACACCCTCACCCTATAGGAATGTAACTTTATTTGGGTGGCGTCTGTTTTAAGAATAATCACCCCTGGAGAAATAAGTGTCCTGGTTGACTGACCGCTGTCACAAGGAGAGGGTCGTAAATTGTCAGCAGGCCCCCCGGCCAGAAGATGATGTAACACCCCTAAGACCTCTGTATACATTTGTATGAAGCACCTGACTTTGATAAAAGTCAGGACTGCTGACCCCGCGTGACTTTTGCATAACACCTCAGTGTATAAAAGTAGACCATGGAAAATAAAGAATTGGGATCAGTTCCTCGAAAGACTGGTCTCCCCATGTCTCTCTCTCTCTCACTCTGGTTGAGTCTCCATCTGGAGCGCGGAACCCACCATGCTTACTAATTATGCCTGGGCTTCTAAGATCCGACCGGGGAGGCCTCAGTGTCTCCTCTCCTTCGGGAGAACGGAAGGACGCCTGCGGCCTACGTAAGTGGTGCAAGCTTCTTGTCTTGAAGTTTTATTGGTCCCCCGCGTAAACCAAGCTACTCAGCCTCTTTTCTCCACTGAATTTTCCTCACTGAGCTATCCTTATTCTATTCCTTAATTAACGTTTAATTAAGCAGTTGTTCCCCGACCCTCGCCTAGCCGTCTCTCCTTCGAATACCCTGGATCAGCTGGGGCTGGACCCCGGCACTTGGTAATTGTATTATCTGTGTTAAATGCTTCCTGCATTTTCTCCATTCTATTTTCAAGTCTTTGGAGCATCTTTATTATCATTTTCTGAATTTTCTTTCAGGGAGATTACTTATTTCCTCTTCATTTATTTGGTCTTGTGTTTCTACCTTGCTCTTTTATTTGTGTTGTATTTCTCTGTCTTTTCATTGCCTTTTTTTTTTTTTCCTAACTTACTCCACTTGAGGTCTCTTTTTCCCAGGCTTTAGGGTTGTATTACTTCTTCCTTTTGATGTTTGCCCTTGGAGGGAAATGTTGGTTGGGTGGTTTGTGTTGATTTCTTGTTGTGGATGTCTTGTGCCTGTGTTCTGGTGGGAGGAGATCAAGTAGGTAATTAGAGAATTACTGGGAAGTACTGGGACTGACACACACTTCCACACATACAGTTATAACCAAAGCATTCTAAAGAAGAGAGTACAGGAGATTGACCTGGTGGGCAAGGGAAACCAGAGGTGATATCAACCAGTTGAAAGCAGAGTTAGCTAATGCTCAATCTAGAAATCTGAGCATGAACAGAAGGCTGACTGGGGAATATAGCATAGAGAGCTCAGCAATTTAACTTACTTGGTGAAAGAAGAAAGAGTGAAGGAGAAAAGGGAGAATAAAAAAAGAGAGAGAGAGAAAAGAAAGAGAGAAGGGAAGGAAAAAAGAAAAGGAAAGAGTGGTGAAGGGGATTAAAAAGATTTAAAAAAGAGAAAAGAAAAGATAGAAAAGTAAAGATGAATGTGTGGAAAAGATTTATATATACTTAGGAATGGCTACAGCTGGTAAAGAACAGTGGGAAAAGCAGTTGAATTTATCTAAAACAAAATCCAAAACACTCATCAAGAAAAAAGAAAAACAAAATGTGAGGAAAAAAAAAAAAAAAAAACCTAAAATGAATTTTTTTCTTGCTTTTTTTGACAAGAAACACAAAGAGGAAAACTCCACAGTACCGCAAAAGACTAATATGGATGTGGAAATATGTAGCGGGAATAAAACATGTGATTTATAAGAAAAAAGGAAAAAAAAAAAACTTAAAAGGAAAACACCACAGCACTGCAAAAAGCTAATGTGATGGTGGAAATATGTTGCAGAATAAGCAGTGTGATTATAAGAAGAAAGAATCCTTTTTTTTTTTTTTAATAAATAAAACGAGGAAAACTCCACAGCACTGCTAAATGCTAGTGTGAAGGTGGATATATGTTGGGGGAATAAACAGTGTGATTTATGAGGAAAAAAAAAATTTTTAAGGGTTTTCAAGGTCAGTTCTTAGCTGTCAAGTCTGCCTCAGTGGATAGGGTTGGGTTAGTGTCCTGAGACTTTTTCCTGGCTGGCGGAGCTTGTGCCTGTGTTCTGGTTGATGGAGTTGGATCTCCTCTCTCTGAAGGGCAGTGCGGTGTCCAGTAGTAGGTTTTGGAGTGTCTTTAGGTTCAGTATGCTTTTGGGCAGTCGTTCTGGCTTTTGCGGTGTTAGGTGCGTCTATTTCCGCAGCAGTTTCAAAGTGACTCTCAGCATAACTGCAGTGCAGCCAGTCCCCTACTTGTCCCTGGGATCATTGCCGGTGCATCTGTTCCCCTGTCCCACCCTGCGCTGCTGGCAGAAACTTGCTAGATAGGTGCTTGTGTGGATCCTTCTGCGTCACAGCAACTTGTGTGGGCAACCCTCAGCCTCCTAAGCTCACCCGCTGTGTTGCAGGGCTGTGTGCACTTGATTCTCAGTTCCCGAAGTCCATCCTCTGAGTCGTGGGCTTGTGCACTTGTCTCAGGGCCCGGGCCCGCACCCTGCTTCGCAAGGCTTGTGCGCACTTGTTTCAGCTCCCGGCTGGTCTCTGCGTCGAGGAGCTAGTGTGGACTTGTTTCCGCTCCCCGTGCCCGCCCTCTGTGTCATGGGGTTTATGTGCACTCCTTACGTCTCACTGACTGCACTCTTTGTCGCGGGGGTTATTTGTTCTTCTTTTGGCTGTGCTGGAAGGGTTGTATGCATTGCCCAAGTTTGTATGCCTCCCCTCTATCAGCACCACAGTCCCGCCCTTTGCACCGGCTGTGTTTGTCTGCCGGCTACCTGGGCCCGCCCTCTGTGCCATGCTCTACTCTAGCTAGGTTTGTATGCGGCGTCACACTCAGCTACCTAGGCCTGCCCTCTGTGCTGCAAGGGTTGTGTGCGCTGGCTGGGTTTGTATGCCGCACCTCTCTCGGTTCATCTCACAGGTTAGCTAAGTAATGCTCAAAATTCTTCAAGCCAGATTTCAACAGTACTGTCCAAAAATACACAAATATGTGAAGATTTTCTGACTATAACCTTCATGTTTCTCACCCTGTGGGTTTTATTTTTTATATCTTTATGTTTTTGTGTTTCATTCTGGATAGCTATCTCCCAGTTCGCTGATTTTCTCTTAAATTGTGTCTGGTTGCTAAATAAATCAGGAATTCCTGATTCCTGGGACTTCCTTGACATTTCAATGATTAAGACTCCACATTCTCAATGCAGGGGGCATGTGCTCAATTCCTGGTGGAGGATCTGGGATCCTACATGCTACATGGTGGGGCAAAAATAAATGAAATTTTTAAAATGAAATTAAAAGATACATCTACTGAATTCTTAACCTTGATTATTCATTCTTATCTTGATTATTCATTTTCTTAAGCTTATTTTTTCAGTGACAGGAATTATCTCTTGCTCTTACATAAAGTATCATCTATGGGGAAACTGAATAAAATACTAGGAACACAAGCTCTTAAAGAAAGTATCTTCTCCTTTTTTGTAGTATTAGCTAGAAAATGACAACATCTGCCTTCTATTCTGAGTGCTTTGGTTACCAATGGGATAAAATCATGATTTAGTCATTCTACACCACTTTGTAAGAAACTGAGAGTGGATGACTTCACATTCTAGGATGTCTGGCTCAAGGGGAGTGATCACACCATTGTGATTATCCTAGCCTTAGAAAGCATCACTAGGAACAAAGCTAGTGGAGGTGATGGAATTCCAGTTGAGCTATTTCAGATCCTGGAAGATGATGCTGTGGAAGTGCTGCTCTCAATATGCCAGCAAATTTGGACAACTCAGCAGTGGCCACAGGACTGGAAAAGATCAGTTTTCATTCCAATCCCAAAGAAAGGCAAGCCCAAAGAATGCTCAAAATACCACACAATTGCACTCATCTCACATACTAGTAAAGTAATGCTCAAAATTCTCCAAGCCAGGCTTCAGCAATATGTGAACTGTGAACTTCCAGATGTTCAAGCTGGTTTTAGAAAAGGCAGAGGAACCAGAGATCTGCTGGATCATCAAAAAAGCAAGAGCATTCCAGAAAAACATCTATTTCTGCTCTATTGACTATGCCAAAGCCTTTGACTGTGTGGATCACAATAAACTGTGGAAAATTCTGAAAGAAATGGGAATATCAGACCACCTGACCTGCCTCTTGAGAAACCTATACACAGGTCAGGAAGCAACAGTTAGAACTGGACATGGAACAACAGACTGATTCCAAATAGAGTTGGACTGTGAAGAAAGCTGAGCACCAAAGAATTGATGCTTTTGAACTGTGGTGCTGGAGAAGCCTCTTGAGAGTCCCTTGGACTGCAAGGAGATCCAACCAGTCCATTCTGAAGGAGATCAGCCCTGGATGTTTGGAAGGAATGATGCTAAAGCTGAAACTCCAGTACTTTGGGCACCTCATGCGAAGAGTTGACTCATTGGAAAAGACTCTCATGCTGGGAAGGATTGGGGGCAGGAGGAGAAGGGGACGACAGAGGATGAGATGGCTGGATGGCATCACTGACTCGATGGACGTGAGTCTGAGTGAACTCCGGGAGTTGGTGATGGACAGGGAGGCCTGGCGTGCTGCGATTCATGGGGTCGCAAAGAGTCGGACACGACTGAGTGACTAAACTGAACTGAACTGAACTGAAGTGTTAATAATGTGGATTTATAATTCCTTTATCACATCCTCATTTTTTCAATTAATTTAAATCATTTGTAAAATTTAACTAAGATTTAATACTACCATAATCCTGTATTCCTCTTTATTCAGCAAGAACTCAAATTACAATGTTATCTATGAGAATATATGGTTCCTGCCTAATATTATTTTCAATAATTTTCTTTCTTTTTTTATGCCATCTAAGCATTTTAATTACTGTAAAATGGAAGACCAATATAGATTGTAAGAAAACAAAAATGCATAGGAATCAAAAAATTATACTGCTGACACCATGCTACATTTGACTCATAAAATAGTATTTTGCCAGCTATTTAGACCTCCCCATATATTCCTTCTTTTGATAACATTTCTCTTCCCTCCAGACCGCCCTACTATCCCAATTGTTACAATAATTACTCATTTGTTTAACTTGAGAGTTTTGCCACTAATCTTATAAGTTTCAAAAACTATACAGTTTACCTATTTTTAACTATATGAGTCTGGAATTTCAGTGCATTTTTTATATCTTGATATTTCCCCTCAATTTCCTATGTGCATTATTATCTATATAGCTCTGATTTGTTGATTTTTTGTTATATAAATTCAATTAAAAACATATAGCTCTATTTTTTCATTTCATTGATGTATAGTATTCTATTATACCAGTATTCTATAGTACCCAATTTATCAATGATGGAAACTTTGGTGACATCTCAATTCTAGCCACTCAGGACAATAGCGATATGCACATTTCTGTATGTGTATCTTGATGTAGAGGTACAAAGATTCTCTAAGGTACAAAATTACTGAGTCAGCATATTTATCTTCATCTTACTAAAACAGTGTCATATTACTGGCCAAAGTAATTGGACTACTGTATAATCCTAAGAATAGAGTATGAAAATTCTCATTGCTTCATATTCTTTACAAAATTTGTAATGTGAGAGTAATTTTACAATTATATTTATATGAAAATTATTCCACATAACATTTTAAAATCCTTTTCCTATTCCAATTTTGAATTGATGTTTAATTTTAAAAATTATTTTACTCTTTTTGCTTTCTATGATGTGATTTCATACACATTTATTTATATCACATTGGAAATCAGTCCTGAATACTCATTGGAAGGACTGATGCTAAGCTGAAACTCCAATCCTTTGGCTACCAGATGTGAAGAGCTGACTCATTGGAAAAGTCCTGATGCTGGGAAAGATGAAAGGCAGGAGGAGAAGGAGACGACAGAGGATGAGATGGTTGGATGGTGTCACTGACTCAATGGACATGAGTTTGAGTAAACTGAGAGTTGGTGATGGACAGGGAGGCCTGGTGTGCTGCAGTCCATGGGGTCACAGAATCAGACACAACTGAGTGACTGAACTGAACTGGTATTATATATATTACTATTCCATTACATATTTTTAATCTCTTTCTTAAACTCTCAAATACTTTTTTTGTTACCAGCAAATGTTATTATAGCAGGCATATTTCCTTTAATCAAACATTGTTTCAAAACACTTTGAGAAAATATAATTAATTAATGACTGGTTGTAAGGGAAACCTTACAAGGACCTGATGAAAGGTCCTAAATGGACCTGATGAAAGATATGTTAAAATTGAAAATGAATCTACAAGTTCTTCCATTAAGGCATTTTCTCTAGAATACATAAAGTACATTTAAATTCTGTCCATGAAACTAATGATCTTGATTTTCTCAAAGAGAATATAAGATTCAAAATTAAACTCAAGGTGATCTTTCTTAGCTTGCTAATTCCCAAAATTAAAACATAAGAGGACCCAAGATGAAGACAGTTGAAGTCTTCATGACAAACATCATGGCTTGATACTGCTGTACCTTAAGAAAGATCCAGCTCCCTAATAGAGTGGAAAAAGTAAATGATGAACAGGAAGAGGAAGGTTGTCACCCTTTTCATGGTCTTTTTATGGGCCTCTGTGCTGGTGTCTTCTGAGCCATTCAGGTTGAGTTGGAAATTCTTGGTGTGTCTCACCAAGGAGAAAAATGAAAGCACAAAGAGGCCAGAGAGAGATGAAAATGGATAACATAGGTCAAGCTAAGAAGAATAAGGCGTCTAAGATAGAAAATTTTATTTGCATCTAAATGCAAAGCTGTGTTTCTTTCAGGCTCTCTATAGCTATTCATTCACAATTCACCAAGAGCATTAAGAGGTTAATAAACAGTTAGAGCAAAGAGCCCAGGAAAAGTATAAGAATCACTCTGTTCCTTCTCCACTCCAGCCATGTGAAGAAGAAATTAGAGAAATTAGCTATCTTAAAGAAATGGAACACACTTAGGGGTTAGCAAACCAGGTAGTTAAATGATTCATTAGTGCCCAAAAAAGAGTAATCACCTTTGCTAGTTTGCTGGTAGCATACAGATGTGAAAATAGCCCCGCTGTAAATGAACCCAATAGTGTTACCCACATTTGAATGATTCTGTCCACAGCTAAGCAGGTAAGGATGAAACCAGCTGATGAGACTTTCCTGTTCTTGACCCATTTCTCAGCACTCCTAAGATGAGTTCTCCTGTTGCCACTAGTAGAAAGAGCCCTTCATTCCAACTGACATTTGTATTAAAATATTTCCCTTATTGTGCTTCACTGACAGCTTTATGGTAAAACAGTTGTAGACTTACAAACGTTAATGATGCTTTCTTTACTGTTTTCATCATAATTTCAAAAAGAACAGTCAAAATTCTGCAATGTGATTTAGTTGTGAAGATATTCATAGAAAGAGTAGTCTATTCTACTTATACTGTATTTCCAGTGCTACATCAAATTGTCCTGTTAACAGATGCAAAGCTTCATGAATACCTTTTTTATGGCTTACAGTCAGTAGCTATATAATTTCCAGAGTAAACATTAATAATGTCCATTTATCCTTGATGCCAGCTGCAATTTCCCATTTATGCTAAGACTAAAAGGATGATTCAGCTATGTAAACACAAATATGAGAGAACTGGTTTCCACTAATTTGTGCTTTTATCTCCCCTGAGTCATATATTTGAATGCAAATATTTTAGATTTTGAGTAAAAATTGCTAGAAAAAAATTATATAGCTCAGACTTTATTCACCATACATCAATAGGATCCTTCTGTCAAGAATTTTGTTGATTATATATAATTTATAGGAATAAAGAAATTATGAATAGTTCACATTTCACACCCAAGTCCTAGGAAAATTAACTGGAAACATTAGAACAGAACATTATACTAGCTAAGTCAGAAATTACAAACAGAATAGACAGGCAAAACACATGAAGAAGCTACAAGTACTACAATGCACAATCAGCTATGACTTTCAATTAAGTTCAGTCGCTCAGTCGTGTCCAACTCTTTGCAACCTCATGAATCGCAGCACACCAGGCCTCCCTGTCCATCACCAACTCCCGGAGTTCACTCAGACTCACGTCCATCGAGTCAGTGATGCCATCCAGCCATCTCATCCTCTGTCGTCCCCTTCTCCTCCTGCCCCCAATCCCTCCCAGCATCAGAGTCTTTTCCAATGAGTCAACTCTTTGCATGAGGTGGCCAAAGTACTGGAGTTTCAGCTTTAGCGTCAGTCCTTCCAAAGAAATCCCAGGGCTGATCTCCTTCAGAATGGACTGGTTGGATCTCCTTGCAGTCCAAGGGACTCTTAAGAGGCTTCTCCAACACCAAAGTTCAAAAGCATCAATTCTTTGGTGCTCAGCTTTCTTCACAGTCCAACTCTCACATCCATACATGACCCCTGGAAAAACCATAACCTTGACTAGATCGACTTTTGTTGGCAAAGTAATGTCTCTGCTTTTGAAAATGCTACCCAGGTTGGTCATAACCTTCCTTCCAAGAAGCAAGTGTCTTTTAATTTCATGGCTGCAGTCACCATCTGCAGTGATTTTGGAGCCTCCCGAAATAAAGTCTGACACTGTTTCCACTGTTTCCCCATCTATATCCCATGAAGTGATGGGACCAGATTCCATGATCTTCGTTTTCTGAATGTTGAGTTTTAAGCCAACTTTTTCACTCTCCTCTTTCACTTTCATCAAGAGGCTTTTGAGTTCCTCTTCACTTTCTGCCATAAGGGTGGTGTCATCTGCATATCTGAGGTTATTGATATTTCTCCCGGCAATCTTGATTCCAGCTTGTGCTTCTTCCAGCCCAGCATTTCTCATGATGTACTCTGCATAGAAGTTAAATAAGCAGGGTGACAATATACAGCCTTGAGGAACTCCTTTTCCTATTTGGAACCAGTCTGTTGTTCCATGGCCAGTTCTAACTGTTGCTTCCTGACCTGCATACAAATTTCTCAAAAGGCATGACTTTATGAAGGTACAAACATGTAGGGTGAACTTGAATTCTTTGCAGTTGATGAAGAAATAGAAAAAAAGAACTCAAGACAAATATAAAGGCATGTAGATATTATCAAAATGACATGAACAAACTACACCATGCTTCTTAATGGAGAAATGTCTTTTACAGTGACTTGTTGCTATTTTAATTGCAATATAACTAAGTGCCCTCCCACTTCCACCATCTCAAGTCCATGTTCTTCATTCTGGGCTAGAGAGTGACCACATTTCCCGCTCCCCTAACAGATGATTGTGGCAAGCTGATCAAAATCTGAACAATGTCATGTAAGTGAAAATTATGTCCACCCTTTTTAGGCCCATTCCAAAATCTTCCCCATGGACAGTATGCCCCACGCCTTTTTCTCCCAGCTTTCTCATATGAAAATAATCCCAAGCAATCTTAGAGACCGCATGATAAAGATGGTAAACTTGGTTGGCCTGATTCCTATTATTCAACTGCCTAAAGAAGACCGCTCAGACATATCAGTCCTCTTCAAAGGGCAAAATGAAATGTGCACTGTGTTTGAGTCACTTTATGTGTGAGAGCCTATTTGTGGCAGCAGTTTGTCTACTCAGTTTAATTCAGAAACTGAAATGGAGACTGTGTAGATTTCGTAGAGGCAATTGAATGGTGAGGAAAGAGAACTAGGAAATCCATGCGACCAGCAGAATTTGTAATTGGTTTCATTTTCATTGGTTTTCAGCCCTCATAGTTTATTCATCCATTTAGTGACTAGAATATCATTTGGATGAACTCTTCTATAGACTGTTTTTTTATGTCCAAGGATAGGGTAGGAAACAGGATAGACATGATCCCCACATTGTAGGATTTACATTGTCCTAGGACAGAGAGATAATTAAAAAGAATGAATAAGTCAGTGTGGATTAATAAGTCACAATGAACAAGCACTGTGGAAATGACTTACCTTAAGTTTAGATCATGTTCTTATACTTTTACAATTAAGAATTAATGTAGACATGTAAATTCAGTTGTTGAGCAACATTATACATTTCTTTCCTCTAGTGAAAATTGTTATCAATATCATGTCAAAACACTTTTTCTATTTCATCATTTTCCATGAGATTGTTATAAAACAGATCTTGAAGACATTTCCTATAATTATTACATAGACAGCATAGATACTACTTTAATACATGCAGAAAAGCCATTCAATCATATAGCAAAATTTTTTTACTTTTCTTATACGGAATGTATTTTTAAGATAGGGAAGATCTGTGTCTTCTTGTCTCAAGGTAAAAAGGAATTTTTAGGCAGCAAAATGGAAGAGATGATGAGCATTTCAGAGGAAGCCCCAGGTGGTTTAGGGGGAAAATGAATAATCTGACATCAGATCTCCATTTCAACATGTCTTCTTAGTTAAAAATTGTAAAAAGTGACTTTCCTTAGTGCATGTGGAAATATACCAGCTCTGAAAACAAGCCATGATTAATATTTTCTTCTTCATCCAAATAACAGAACTGATTTTTGATAGTCCTTTATAGAGTTGATTGTACAAATATGTAAAATTTATCTAAATATGATTGTTATTCTTGAATTTTATTGTGAGCATCTTTTCCTAACAATGTTGCTAATTACTCTCGAATAACCATAAAGTAAGTGATGGATGGAAGTAAGTGATGATGGAGTAACATCTATCTCAAATATGTATCCTAAATGTATGATCTAGAATTGAAGGTTATTACCATCCAAACGATTGGAAGCTCAAACAATAGAATCTAAACACACCATGGTACTAGAGTGAAAATAAAGATGAATTCCTAAGTTGTCAGTTCTTTAAAATTCATAACTGTAGATCATAAATTTTTCAATTAGAAGGTGATAACATAGAATATGTAGGTGAAACACACATTGCTTCATAATTCTGAAGAATTTCACATAATATTTTGTACAGTTAGAATGCTTATCTGAAATATATTGGTTAATAGTATGGTAATATTGTTATCAGGACTTCCTAGATGGTGCTAATGGTAAAGAACCCACTTGCCATTTCAGGAGATGCAGGAGACTAGGATTCAATCTGTGGGTTGGAAAGATCCCCTGGAGAAGGAAATGGCAACCCATTCCAGTATTCTTGCCTGCAAAATCCAGAGACAGAGAAGCGTGGCGGGCTACAGTCCACAGGGTCTCAATGAGTCGGACATGAATGAAGTCACTTAGAATGCAATTTTATCATCTTTCTTATATTTTTCATAAACACACACAAAGACACTTTTTGTTCTTAGCTTGGGTAAAAGACTTTTCCAGGTAAACCTTTGGATATTTACTCAATTATAACACATTTTTTCAAAAAGCAGAAGAAAGTATAAAATGTAACAGACTTTATCCTTTAATTTTCTGTAAGAAGACATATGTCTCTACCTAGTTCCTTTTACTTTTAGCCAGCATCTTGGCTGCCACAGAAACGACAGAAAGGTCTGTGTTAATTTCCTGTTTGTCCAAATCAGGATAAATGAGTGTATTGAAGGATAGGTGATTGCAAGAGCCTGGAAAAGCATTTGGACCAGTTCCTTCTGCAGCTCATTAGAATTCCAAATTGTTAAAATTACAGTCAGCGTGTAAGTGGCAAACAGGAAAAGAAAGGAGATAACAGTTTGCATCGCTTTCATGTGGACTTTGGTGCTGGGATCTTGGGATCTTTTGCCGTTGAGCTGCATCTTCCTGAGATGTTTCCACAGGAAAAAGATTAGCAGCAGAAAAGATATCAGGGACATAGTGAAGGGTATGAAGTTTGTAAGTGTGAGCAGGGTCATATTTGAAAGGTGTAAAATGTCCCTTAATTTGGTCTTCTCAGTGATGTTTCTTTCATATTCACTTGTCTGAATAGTCTCATCTATACTTAACACTGCAACTTGAAAAAACAAAATCGCTGAAGTCCCCAACATCATCATGAGAACTACACTTTTAACTCTCCACTTCAGGTGAAGAAAAATTAGGCTGGAGAAATTAGCTATTTTGAACAAATAAAATATACTGAGGCTAGTAGCAAGCCAGTTACTAAAATGGTTGCTTACTGTCCAGGCAACACAGATAACAATTCTTAAACTATATAGAGCTGGATTATACCTAGTTGCATACCAATTTATTAATATTGTCCAAAGCAAAACAATTCTGCAGACTGCCAGAGCAGTGAGAATCCCATCAGCTGAGGAGAGTTTTTGTTCAGTCATTGCAGTTCACCAGTGCTATGAAACCATTCACAGAATTTCCCAGAACAAATTCTGTCACCATTAGAATGGAAATAATGCTCGATACTAAAGTTATCATGTCTAAAAAATCCAAGTCTAATGTCACTGTTGCGATTCCTTCAATATTCTGACCTTAAATTCTTTATGAAGTTGATTTCTGGTTGTGCAGTGAAGTTCTTATTTCTTTCAAACTCTGTGATGAATGTCAAGCAGAAAAGCACCAGGCAATAATATTGGAAGAGCTCAATGACATCTCGGTGAAAAACACTGCTATTCCCTAGCAGCTCAAATTAGCTCTCTTCATATACTTTGTGCCCTACTATGGGATGGATTACTTCATAAGTGACTTTGAAGTAAACTATGAATTCTCATTTGCCAGATGCAAATAAGGACTCATCGTTTTACAAAATTTCCCCTGTCTACCTCTTCATAATTTGTGTTCATCAACTTTTGTTGTTAGTGAGGAAAACTTTGAAACCCAGTGCAGAGGATGCACAGTGAAAGCTTAAATAATTTGATCAAGCTTGATCATAATTATGCTCTACATTATCAGGATAATCATTAGGATCTTGAGGTGATTTGTAATGCAAAACAGACATCTACTATAGTGTTGGAAACTTTCTTTTTTTAGACAGAATCAGGATCTATTTGTAAATTTTACATGTGGAATAAAGGGTGGAATTGGAGAGCTGAATAAGTGGGCAATATTGGACAATTGCTACTATTTTTAGTCACCCAGGAACTGAGTTCTATTCCTGAATCCATGCACTATGAGATCTAGCTCTCATTTTAGGAAACTAAATTGAAATACTTTCTGAGTCTGCCTTGAAATTACAAAAGCTGCCACTTTAACCACAGAATAAGAGGATGGGAAAAAGTAGCTATCTTCAGGAAAGAGAAGATGTTGAGGCGTATGTCAAACAAGACACTCAAGTGGTGGATCATTACACAAAATTGAATATTATTTTTTCCTGTTTGACCAGTGTTATGTAGCTCTGCACAGAGCATCAAAGTAGATATTAATCAATCAGTACTAAGATTAAGAAATATATCCTAGTTATGGGTAAGCTAGTGAGAATGAGGTTAATGAAGTTGATTTTCCGGTGTCTTCCCAGTTGCTTCAGTTCATTATTCGAATCAATGCATTTCCCCAAATGCCAACTATGGATTTCATAGATTAAAAAAAAATAGAGTCCTTATCTTGTATGCTTCACATTTCTTCTGAGTGAAAAAAAACTCCCATCCCAAATACCACTACTGATGATTAATGGGTTGAAAACTAGTAGTTTTGAAGTACTTTTCTGTTTTTATTGTGGTTTCCTTTCCATTCCAATAAATGCCAGCTTCTATTATCACACTGGTCCCTAGCTAACATTGTGAAAAACATTTCAATTCCTTTAAAATGACTTAGTATGTGATTTTCCTGCCAACAAAGAGTGATTATTTCTTCTTTTATTGTAATGTCTGATGTAATATTTTGTTATAATATGTGTGAAAGAATAGAATTTGGTTTACTTAAATGGTGATCAGGAAAGATTCTCTACCAAAGTTTCACCTCTGAGTTCCCTAAACTAATTTTAAAAAACATGAAAACCCCCAAGTAGGAGTTTCTAAGAGCCATTTTTCAGAATTAAAATTGTGATTTTAGGAATGAAATTTTATCATCATCTTTGTAATCAGCAGCCTCAATTGACTATAGAGCCAAAGAAGAAAACACGTAAAAAGTAACAATAATTCAACTTGGTCTAGGTGAAGCAACTGAAAATAATTCATAATAATTAAAATAAATAAATTTAAATTAAAAAAAAACTCGTACAAGTGAATCTCAGTAATTGAAGTTTAAAGGAAACATCCTATTTTTACCAGAATAATCTTCATTTTGATGATTATAATAATAGTAATCAGCATTTGCTAGATATATCCCTATATATTATAAATATTCTTGTCTTTGACATCATATTTGCAAAAAACCTCATTTACTAGAGATAATGTGAGTAACTTTCCTCGGATAACAGCTTGTCTGTCATTATGGGGAAAGTCAAGGAACAAAACTTGATCTCAAAACACCGTTCACATGAGCAAACTATAGTACATCAATGACAGTGACACCATGCTATATGCTTGCTACGTGTGCTCAGTCGTTTCGGTCATGTCCAACTCTTTGCGACCCTACGGACCGTAGCCCTCTGTCCATGGGATTCTTCAGGCAAGAATACTGGAGTACACTCTAAAGCCCTCTGTTAAGAGCTTGCTTGTAAAGGTTATTTACTTTATCTTTTTTATTAGAGGAATTTAATTTAGTAAATGAAATAATTTGTGCAAGTAATACATTTTAAACTAAAAAAATTAATTTATAAATATACTCATTTTGACTTAAATTTTTCTCTTTACTAGGCTAAGACAATGTTGCTGCTGCTGCTGCTAAGTCGCTTCAGTCGTGTCCGACTCTGTGTGACCCCATAGAAGGCAGCCCACCAGGCTCCCCCGTCCCTGGGATTCTCCAGGCAAGAACACTGGAGTGGGTTGCCATTTCCTTCTCCAGTGCATGAAAGGGAAAAGGGAAAGTGAATTCACCCAGTTGTGTCCGACTCTTACTGACCTCATGGACTGTAGCCCACCAGGCTCCTCCATCCATGGGATTTTCCAGGCAAGAGTACTGGAGTGGGGTGCCATTGCCTTCTCCAAAGACAATGTTAATCTTTAGGAAATTACTTAGATACTGTCCAAGTTACATTTATAAGCATCACTAAATGACATATTTCGTGATGATGATGATGTCAGCAGTGAAATGGGAGAACTCTGATAGATGTGATATCATCCAGCTTTCAAAGTGGCAAAATTCACTGTGACGGGTGAACACTAGCCAGTCTTTCCTATTAGGTACTTCAATCTTTCTCAGCATCAGAGCTAGCATGAAAGACTATCTTTACCTACTACGTCATCAAGAACAACGTCAAACTGACATACTTTAATGATTTACTTGCTGTTTTTTCCCTTTACTTACATTCTGACAATTATGGCTAAAGTTACCTCAAACGGTACTTTATTTTTATTGAATTTTCATATGGAAATGAAAAAATATATATACAATAATACACTATACAATCTTCTTTCATATTTTAATACCATCATTAGCAAGCTAAGTTCTCTCACCTGCTTATTTATATTTCAAGTTACTGTGATTAAATCTAGGTAATTTATTAAGCAGTCAAAGTACAACAACATATGCACAAACATTTTCAAACATTCTACTCAACGTGTATTGAGTTGTAACAAATTTACCTTTCTATGTCTTTTTTTCTCTAACAAGGAACTAAAAAATTTATAACAACAAAACATACGCATCAACACACGTGTGCATACACATACACATGCACACACATTCTTAGTTGTGTGATTGATTATGGATGGAAGCACAAAATTGTTATTTAATTTTAAGATAAACTATCATATTTTTTATAACTAGGTTTAGTTCATAGGAAATTCACTAAATTTTGCCCTCAAAATGTGTGTGTGTGTCTGTGTGTGCTCAGTTGTGTCCAACTTCCTGCAACACCATGGACTGTAGCCCATCAGGCTCCTCTGTCCATGGGATTTTCCAGGCAAGAATACAGAAGTGGGTTGCCATTCCTTACTCCAGGGGATCTTCCCAACCCAGGGACTGAACCCATGTCTCTTGAATCTCCTGCATTGGCAGGCAGATTCTTTTACTACTACCACCACCAGGGAGTGAGTGGATATTTGAAAACAAAAGTGTCTAGGAAAACTAAGATATTTTGAATTTGAGATTTTAATGGGAGCTGGAAGGAAGGTTCAAGAAGGAGAAAACACATGTATACCTATGGCTGATTCATGCTGATGCATGGCAGAAACCAACACAATATTGTGGAGCAATTATCCTTAAATTAAAATTAATAATTTTTTAAAAAGCATGAATAATGTGGATTTATAATTCTTGTATCATGTCTTCATTTTTTTTATTAATTAAAATTATGTTTAAATTTTAACTCAGGGTTCATACTACCATAACCCTGTATTTCTCTTTAGTCAACAAGAACTCTAATTACAGTGGTATCTATGAGCATATGTGGTTTCAGGTTAATATTATTTTTAATAATTTCTTTTTCTGCTTTCTACACATATTCATTATTGTAAAACATAATACCTATAGAGATTAAAAGGAAACACAAATGCATAGGAATCAAAAAATTATAGTGTTAATACCCCTTTCACATTTGACTCATAATACAGAATTTTGCCACGTATCTAGACCCTCCCCCATATATTCCTTTCTATTGATACTATTTCTCTTCTCTCTCCACCTTCCATACACTCCCAATTGTTACAGTAATCACTAATTTATTTTACTTCAGAAAACTATCCAGTTGACCTATTTTTTAACTTTGTATGTCTGGAATTCCAGTGAATTTTTTAATCTTGATATTTCTCCTCAATTTCCAATGTGCATTACTATCTATATAGCTCTAATTTGTTGATTTTTTTGTGATATAAATTCTCAGAGAAGGCAATGGCACCCCACTCCAGTACTCTTGCCTGGAAAATTCCATGGATGGAGGAGCCTGGTGGGCTGCCGTCTATGGGGTCGCACAGAGTTGGACATGACTGAAGCGACTAGCAGCAGCAGCAGCAGCAGCATCTCTACTTTTTGTTTTATTCCTGTATAACATTCTTTTATACCAGCATTCTATTATATCCATCTTACCAATGATGGAAATCCAGTCTTAATTCTAGTTACTCAGAACAACAATGACAGGGACATTCCTATATATGTATACTGATACACAGTACAAAAATTCTCTAAGGTACAAAATTTCTGTTATATATTACATGTATTAATATTTCATTATATAGTTTAATCATAATACAAAAATTGTAGGAAATTATTTTTCTGAGTGTGATAATGCTACAGCATTAAAAACAAGTCATGATTATTTTTTTCTTCTTCACCCCTATCATGGAAGTGTTAGTCAGTCAGTCGTGTCTGACTCTGTGACCCCATGGACTGGGACCCACCAGGCTCCTCTGTCCATGGAATTCTGCAGCCGAGAATACTGGAGTGGGTTGCCGTTTCCTTCTCCAGGTGATTTTCTGGACCCAAGGATCAAACGTGGGTCTCTCTGCATTGCAGAGAGATTCTTTACTGTCTGACCTACCAGGGAAGCTCACCCCTATCATAGGACTTCATTTTTTTCTAAGGTTTTAGCCTACTTATAAAAATCTAATATTCTTCAGTGAAAGTGCCTTTTCCATATATAATATACACAAAATATTTACCGCTTTTGAATTTAAGGTGATTCTCCTTTCCTAACAACACTTCTAATTACTCTCTATTGACTATGAAGTAAGAATGAATGATGAAATATTATCTATCCCAAACATACATCAGTTCAGTTCACTTCAGTCACTCAGTCGTGTCCAACTCTTTGCGACCCCAAGGACCGCAGCACGCCAGGTTTCCCTGTCCATCATCAACTCCCAGAGCTTACTCAAACTCATGTCCATTGAGTTGGTGATGCCATCCAACCATCTCATCTTCTGTTATCCCCTTCTCCTTCTGCCTTCGATATTTCCTGGCATCAGGGTCTTTTCAAATGAGTCAGCTCTTCCCATCAGGTGGCCAAAGTATTAGAGTTTCAGTTTCAGCATCAGTCCTTCCAATGAATATTCAGGACTGATTTTCTTTAGGATGGACTGGTTGGATATCCTTGAAGTCCAAGGGAATCTCAGGAGTCTTCTCCAACACCCCAGTTCAGAAGTATCAATTCTTCAGTGCTCAGCTTTCTTTATAGTCCAAATCTGACATCCATACATCCTCAGTGTGTAATTCAAAATTCAGAGTCATTACCATCCAAACAATGGATGTATGTGAAAAACACAATGCTTCATCATCCTGATCAATTGCACAATATTTTGTAAAATTATATTGCTTACCTGAAAAATCTTAGTTAATGGTAAAGTAAACACCATTTTCTTAAACACACACACAAATACACTTTTTGTGATAAGCTTTGGTGAAAAACTTTTCTAAGTAAACCTGTGGGTATTACTCAATGACGTACAGAATTAAGAAAGGAGTAGAAAGTATAAAATGTCACAGACTCCATCCACTCATTTTTTGCTAGAAGACACATGATGCCCATCTATTTCCTATCTTTCAGCCAGCACCCCAGCTGCCACAGAAACAACAGAAAGGCCTGTGTTAACTTTCTGTTTCCCCAAATCAGGATAAATGAGTGGACTGAAGGATAGATGACTTCAACTGTTGGGAAAAGCAAAAGAAATGGTTCCTCATGCAGTTTTTTAGGCCTCCAGATTGATATGATTAGAACCAGAAAGTAAAAGGCAAATAGCAAGAGAAAGGAGACGACAGTTTGCATGGCTTTTATATGGACCTTCGTACAGGGATCTTGGAATCCTTTGCCATTGAGCTGCATCTTCATGAGATGTTTCCACAGGGAAAAGATTGGTAGCAGAAAAGATATTAAGGACATAGTAAAGGGTGTGAGGTTTCCTAGAATGAGCAGGGTCACATGTGAAAGCCATAAAATATCCCTCAGTTTGGTCTTCCGTGTGAAGTTTCCTTCAAATTCACTTCTCTGCATAGTCCCACTTACACTTATAACTACAACTTGTAAAACCAAAATGAATGAAGTTCCCAGAAGCATCATGAGAACTACACTTTTAACTCTCCACTTCAGGTGAAGAAAAGTTAGGCTGGAGAAATTGGCTATCTTCAACAAATAAAATATACTGAGGCTAGTAGCAAGCCAGGTGCTATAATGATTGCTTATTGTCCAGGCAACATGAACAATAGTTCTTACTTTTAAACTATATAAAGCTGGATGAAGCAAAATATAATACCAATGTATTAACATTACACAGAGCAAAACAATTCTGGAGACTGCCATAGCAGTGACAATCGCATCAGTTGAGGAGATCTTTTGTCTCTTGACCCAAGCAATGCAGTTCACCAGGGCTATGAAGCCACTGGCAAAATTTCCCAGAACAAATTGTATTATTACTAGGATGGAAAAAACGGTTGATAGTAGAGCTATCATGTCTAGAAAAAAAAAGCCAAGTCTAGTATCACTGTAGTGATTCCTTCAATATTCTGACCTTAAATTCTTTGGGCAGTTGATTTGGGGATGTGCAGTGAAGTTCTTGCTTCTTTTAACTTCTGTGACCAATGTCAAGCAGGAAAGTACCAGCATATGTAAATGAAAGAGCTCAGTCCTGTCTTGATGTAATAATTGCTATTACCTAACAGCTCATATTGACTTCTCTTCATGCACTCTGTGTCCTTGCACTCACATTTGTGGGATGGGTTATCTCTCACCTGATGTTGAAACAAAATAAGAATTCTCATTTGCCAGCATGCAAATAAAAACATATTGTGTTGCAACTTTTCCCTATTTAACCTCCCCATAATTTGTGTTCAACAAATTTAGTTGCTGGTGAGTAAAATTTTTAAACCCAATACACATGCCAGATTTACAAAGAAAGAATTCATGATTTTCTTATCAAAAACATCTACGATTTCCTTGGGGACCCCAGGAAAACCAACACACAATAAAAATTGGTTGCTGATAACCAATACAAAAATAAGACCGGGAGCTGACTGTGACTCAGATAATGAATTCCTTATTGCCGAATTCAGACTTAATTTGAAGAAAGTAAGGAAAACCACTAGACCATTCAGGTATGATCTAAATCAAATCCCTTACAATTATACAGTGGAAGTGAGAATAGATTCAAGGGATTAGATCAGGTGACAGAGTGCCTGAAGAACTATGGACGGAGGTTCATGCCATTGTACAGGAGGTAGTGATCAAGAAAAGAAATGCAAAAGAAAAGAAAAGAAATGCAAAAAGGCAAAATGGTTGTCTGAGGAGGCCTTAAAAATAACTGAGAAAAGAAAGGATGCAAACAGAAAAATAGAAAAGGAAAAATATACCCATTTGAATGCAGAGTTCCGAAGAAAAGCAGGAGAGATAAGAAAGCTTTCCTCAGTGATCAATGCAAAGAAATAGAGGAAGACAATGGAATGGGAAAGACTAAAGATCACTTCAAGAGAACTAGAGATACCAAGAGAACATTTCATGCAAAGATGGGCACAATAAAGGATAGAAATGGTATGGACCTAACAGAAGCAGAAGATATTAAAAAGAGGTGGCAACAATACATAGAAGAACTATACAAAAAAAGATCTTCATGACCCAGATAACCATGATGGTGTGACCTGGAGCCAGACATCCTGGAATGTGAAGTCAAGGGGGTCTTAGGAAGCATCACTATGAACAAAACTAGTGGAGGTGATGGAATTCCAGTGCAGCTATTTAAAATTCTAAAAGATGATGCTGTGAAAGTGCTGCAATCAATATGCCAGCAAATTTGGAAAACTCAGCAGTGGCCACAGGACCGGTAAAGGTCGGTTTTCATTTTGTTCCCAAAGAAAGGCAATGCCAAAGAATGCTCAAACTACTATAACTGCACTCATCTCACACGCTAGTAAAGTAATGCTCAAGATTCCCCAAGCCAGGCTTCAACAGTACGTGAACTGTGAACTTCCAGATGTTCAAGCTGGATTTAGAAAAGGCAGAGGAAACAGAGATCAAATTGTCAACATCCACTGGATCATCAAAAAAGCAGGAGAGTTCCAGAAAAACATCTACTTCTGCTTTATTGACTATGCCAAAGCCTTTGACTGTGTGGATCAAAATAAACTGTGGGAAATTCTTCAAGAGATGGCAATACCAGACCATCTGACCTGCCTCTTGAGAAATTTGTATACAGGTCAAGAAGCAACAGTTAGAACTGGACATGGAACAACAGACTGGTTCCAAATAGGTAAAGGAGTACGTCAAGGCTGTATCTGGTCACCCTGCTTATTTAACTTATATGCAGAGTACATCATGAGAAATTCTGGGCTGGATGAAGCACAAGCTGGAATCAAGATTGCCAAGAGAAATATCAGTAACCTCAGATATGCAGATGACACCACCCTTACAGCAGAAAGCAAAGAAGAATTAAGAACCTCTTGATGAAAGTGAAAGAGGAGAGTGAAAAAGTTGGCTTAAAGCTCAACATTAAGAAAACTAAGATCATGGCATCTGGCCCCATCAGTTCATCTCTAATAGATGGGGAAACAATGGAAACAGTGACAGACTTTATTTTGGGGTGCTCCAAAATCACTGCAGATGGTGACTGCAGCCATGAAATTAACAGACACTTGCTCCTTGAAAGAAAAGTTATGACCAACCTATTAAAAAACAGAGACATTACTTTGCTGACAAAGGCCCATCTAGTTAAAGCTATGGTTTTTCCAGTAATCATATATGGATGTGAGAGTTGGACTATAAAGAATGCTTTGAGCAAGCTCTGGAGTTTGGTTATGGACAGGGAAGCCTGGCATGCTGTAGTCCATGGGTTTGCAAAGAGTCGGACTTGACTGAGGGACTAAATGAACTGAGCTGCACTCCTGTACAATGTTATGAACCTCTGTTCATAGTTCTTCAGGCACTCTATCAGATCTAATCCCTTGAATCTATTTGTCACTTCACCTTTATAATCATAAGGGATATGATTTAGGTCATACTTGAATGGTCTAGTGGTTTTCCCTACTTTCTTCAATTTAAGTCTGAATTTGGCAATAAGGAGTTCATGATCTGAGCCACAGTCAGCTCCCAGTCTTGTTTTTGCTGACCATATAGAGCTTCTCCATCTTTGGCTGCAAAGAATATAATCAATATGATTTTGGTATTGATCATCTGGTGATGTCCATGTGTAGAGTTGTCTCTTGTGTTGTTGGAAGAGGGTGTTTGCTATGACCAATGGGTTCTCTTTGTAAAACTCTGTTAGCCTTTGCCCTGCTTCATTTTGTACTCCAAGTTCAAACTTGCCCATTACTCCAGGTATCTTTTGACTTCCTACTTTTGCATTCTAATCCCCTATGATGAAAAGAATATCTTTTTGGCATGTTAGTTCTAGAAGGTCTTGTAAGTCTTCATAGAACCATTCAACTTCAGCTTCTTCAGCATTAATGGTTGGGGCATAGACTTGGATTGCTCAGCTATTGAATGGTTTGCCTTGGAAACAAAGAGATCATTTTGTTGCTTTTGAGATTGCAGCCAAGTATGGCATTTCAGACTCTTCTGTTGACTATGAAGGGTACTTCATTTTTCCTAAGGAATTCTTACCCACATTAATAGATATAATGGTCATCTACATTAAATTCGCCCATTCTGGTCCATTTTCGTTCACTGATTTCTAAAATGTCGATGTTCACTCTTTCCATCTCCTGTTTGACCATTTGCAATTTACCTTGATTCATGGACCTAACATTCCAGGTTCCTATATAATCTTGTTCTTTACAGCACTGGACTTTAGTTTCATCACCAGACACATCCACAACTGGGCATTGTTTTCACTTTGGCTCATCCTCTTCATTCTTTCTGGAGCTATTTCTCCACTCTGGTAGCATACAGATGTGGAAAAAGCCCCACTGTAAATTACCCACAGTTGAATGAATTTGGCCACAGCCAAGCAAAAAAGGATGAAATCTGCTGATGAGATGTTCCCATTCTTGATCCACTTGCAGTTTACAGTTTAATGGTCCAGTGAGACCATTTCTCAGCACTCCTAACCCAAGTTGCCACTGCCAGAAAGAGACCTTAATTCCAATTGACATTTTGATGAAATTGTGATATTGTGCTTCACTGAAAACTTTATGATCAAACAGCTGCAGACTGAAATCCATTTATGATGCCTTCTTTAAAGTGTTCATCATAATTCCAGAAAGTACAGCCAAAATTCTGCTTTGATATAGTTTCAGATCTTCACTAAAAGAGTAGCTTATTCTACTTATATTGAAATTTCAGTGTTAAACCAAATAATTCTGTAACAGATACAAAGCTTCATGAATATCTTTCTTATGACTTACACTCAGTTACAATATAATTTCTACAGTAAACATTAATAACGTCCACTTATCCTTGACACCAGTGCAGTTTCCCATTTCTGAAAATGACTAAAACGGTGAAGTCAGTGTGTAAACACGCAAAAATGAGACAAACTGGTTTCCACTAATTTGTACTTTCGTCTCCTCTGAGCCACATGTGCTGAGTGCATGCTAAGTCACTTCAGTCATGTCCAACTCTTTGCAAACTAATGGACTGTAGCCCACCAAGTTCCTCTGTAAGTGGAATTCTCCAGGCAAGAATACTGGAGTAGGATGCCATGCTCTCTTCCAGGGGATCTTCCTGACCCAGAGACTGAATCCACGTCTTTATGTCTCCTCCATTGGCAGACGGGTTCTTTACCACTAGCACCACCTGGGAAGCCCTGTGAGCCACATATTTGAATGCAAATATTTTAGATTTTGAATAGGAATTGCTAGAAAAAATTATATGACTCAGCCTTTATTTGTCACTCATCAATAAGATCCTTCTACCTAAAAAAGTATTTTGTTGATTTAATTTCATTTATAGAAATAATGTGGTGGTTCAAACAGTAAAGAATCTACCTGCAATGCAGGAGACTTGGATTCAATTCCTGGGTTGGGAAGATCCCCTAGAGAAGGAAATGGCAACCCACTCCAATATTCTTGCTGGGAAGTCCCACTGACAGAGGAGGCTGGTGGGTTACAGTCCATGGGGTCACAAAGAGTCATACACAACTGAGTGACTAACACACACACACATAGAAATAATGTAAGGAAGTTATTTACAGTTCAAATTGCACACCCAAGTGCCAGGAAATATAGCTAGAAATATTAGTACAGAATATCATAGTAGTATCAAGTCAAAAACTGTAAGCAAGTTAGGCTGGAAATATACATTAGGAGGCTACAAGTACTATAGTACAGAGTCAGTTATGACTTTATGAAGATATGAAGCGTGAACTTGAATTCTTTGGAATTTGTGAAGAAATAGAAAAAAACTCAAGACTGATGTAAGTGTGTGTGCATATTATCAAAATGACATGAAGAAGATACATCATGCTTCTAAAGGGAGGAACATCTTTCCTTTTACAGTAACTTGTTGCTATTTCAAGTGAAATGTGACTAAAGGCTCTCCCATTTCCATGTCCTCAATTCCATGTTCTTCTCTTATTTCTGGGCTAGAGAGTGAGCACATTTCCCAGCCTCCCTTACCTTTGGTTGTGGCAAGGTGATCAAAACCTGAACAATGTTATTTAAGTGAAAATGTGCAGTATTTTAGGCCCATCCCCAATACTCTCCTCAGGGACTGTCCTCCCTATGTTTTTTTCTCCCAGCTTTCTTGAATGGAGAAAACTCCACCCAATCGTCCAGATCCACATGTTAAATATGACCAACTTCTGATCAGCCTGATTCCTTGGATAACTACCTAGAGAAGTGTGCTCAGACATATCAGTACCCTTAAAGAACAATATTAAATGTACACTGAATTGGAGTCACTTTATGCTTTGGAACCTATTTGTCTACTCTAATGCAGAAACTGGAATTGAGATTGTGTAGATTTGTGTAGAAGCAATTAAATGTTGAGGAAACAAAACTAGAAAATCCATGTGACCTGCAGATTTTGTGAAGAGTTTCATTTTCATTGGTTTCCAGCTTTCATGTAGTTGTTTTTTATCCAAATAATCATTAGAATATCTTTCATATAAACTCTCCTGTAGACTGATTTTTATGTCCTGGAAAGTTAGCATAAAACAGGATAAGCATGATCCTCACATGATAAGACTTATGTTCCACTAAGCAGACAGATGATCAAAAATAGTAATTCAGATGTGGAAATGATTTACCTTAACATTTAGACCGTGTTGTTACACTATCATAATACCAAGAATTAATAGAGTCATAGAAATTCAGTTGTTGAACAAGGTTATAAATTTATTTCCTATAGTGAAACTTGCTATCAATCCTGCTATATGTCAACACACTTTCTATTTCATCATTTTCCACAAGATTGTAATAAAACAGATCTTCAAGACATTTCCTATAATTATGACATAGACATCATAGACACCATTCTAATACATGCAGAAAGATCACTGAATTAAGCATCATAAATTTTTTTACTATTCTTACACTGAATGTATTTTTAAGATTGGGAAGACCTAAGTCTTTTGTCTGAAGTTTAAAATGAATTTTTGGGTAGCAAAATAGAGGAGAAGATTGACAATTCAGAGGCCCAATTTTGGTTTAGGGGAAAACTGAGCAATTAAAAAAAAGATATTTATTTGGCTGCACTGGGTGTTAGTTGCAGCATGCGGGATCTTCAGATCTTCCTTGATCATGTGAAACCTTTAGTTGTGGTTTGAGTGCTCTTAGTTGTGGCAGGCTAGATGTAGTTCATTGACCAGAAATGGAACCCAGGCCCTCTGTTTTGGGATCACAGAGTCCTAGTCACTGGACCACTAGGGAAGTCCTGAAAACTGAACTTGAATTTGACACCAGATCTCAACTTGAAAAGAGGTCTTCTTAATTTGAAACTTCTAAGAAATAATTTTCCTAACTGCATGTGAAATATAGCAGCTATGAAGACATCATGATTATTTTTTCTTCTTCATCCTGACTGTAGTATTTGATTTTTTCTAAGTTTTTTTTTTTTAACTTTACATAATTGTATTAGTTTTGCCAAATATCAAAATGAATCCGCCACAGGTATACATGTGTTCCCCACTAGTAAAAATCACATATTCTTAATACAGTTAATTATACACATATATAAACTTTAATCTAAAAATATTTGTTACATTTGAATTTTATTGCGGGCATCTTTGCTAAGCACATTGTGATACTAATTTCAATGGAAAATAGCAATAATGTCCTGAGATAAGCTCAATTCTTAAAAAGATATAAATACAGATTATAAATACTTCATTTGAAGATAATAGCATAGAATATACATGTGAAATACACATTGCTTCATAACCCTGAAATTATACATCATTTTGTAAAATTAGATTGCTTATCTGAAAAATATTGGTTAGTGGTATCATAATATTATCATCAGTTTTATAGCATTCATAAACACTCACATATATACTTTTCATCATAAGCTTGAGTAAAAGACTTTGCATGTTAACCTTTGGAAATTACTCAGTTATATTCACATTAGAAAAAGCAGCAGAAAGTATAAAATTTTACAAACACCATCAGCTTATTTTTTTGCTGGAAGACACATGATGTCCACCTATTTCTTTTCTCTCAGTCAGCACCTTAGCTGCCACAGAAATGACAGAAATGCCTTTGTTAACTTCCTGTTTCCCCAAATCAGGATACATGAGTGGTTTGAAGGACAGAGGAATCCAAGAGCCTCAAAGAACAAAAAGACAGTTTCCTTCTGCTGCCTTTTAAAACTCCAAATGGATCCCATTAGAGCCAGGAAATGAATGGCAAACAGCAAGAGAAAGGATATCAGAGTTTACATGGCTTTTATATGGACTTTGGTGCTAGAATCTGGAGATCCTTTACCACTGAGCTGCATCTTCTTGAGATGTTTCCACAGGGAAACAGTTAATAGCAGAAAACCTGTCAGGGACATAGTAAAGCATATGAGATTTCCTAGCATAAGCAGAGTCACATGTGGAAGCCATAAACTGCCCCTCAATATGTTCTTCTGAGGAATGTTTCCTTTGTATTCATTTGTCTGGATAGCCTCATCATTGTATATCACTGCAACATGAAAAACCAAGGAGAATGAAGTTCCCAGGAGTATTATGTGCATGACACTTTTAACTCCACTTCAGGTGAATAAAAATTAGGCTGGAGAAATGGCTATCTTCAACAAGTAAAATATGCTGAGACTAGTAGCAAGCCAGGTGCTATAATGGCTGCTTACTATCCAGGCAATATGAACAATAATTCTTACTTTTAAACTATATAGAACTGGATTCAACACAACTAAGTACCAATTCATTAACATTACCCAGAGCAAAACAATTCTGCAGACTGCCAGAGCAGTGAGAATCCCATCAGCTGAGGAGATCTTTTGTCTCTTGACCCAATCAATGCAGTTCACCAGTGCTGTGAGGCCATGGGCAAAATTTCCTAGAACAAATTCTGTTAATACTAGGATGGAAAAAATGGTCCATAATAAAGTTATCATGTCTAGAAAAAAAGCCTATTCTAATATCACGGTTGTGATTCCTTCAAGTCTGACCTTAAATTCTTTGTGCAGCTGATTTCTGAATGGGCAGTGAAGTTCTCCTTTCTTTTAACTTCTGTGACCAATGTCAAGCAGGAAAATACTAGCATATGCTAATAGAAGAGCTCACCGCTATCTTGATGAAATAACTGCTATTCCCTAACAACTCAAATTGACTCCTCTTTATGCACTCTGTGTCCTTGCCATGGGATGGATTACTTCATAATTTTAATGGAGAAATTAAATGTCATTTGCCAGCATGGAAATAAGGACATATTGTGTTGCAACTTTTCCCTTTTTAACCTCTCCATAATTTGTACTTAACAAATTTAGTTGTTAGTGAGCAAAATTTTAAAAATCAACACATAGAATGTACAGAGAAAGCCTAAACTATTAGATGGAGCTCGATCATAACCTGGATCATCATTCCAATGGATTTTTTTTCTAATACTGGATTTATGTAGAAATAATTCAAGCTTTTCTTATCAAAACTATCCAAGATTTTCTTGGGGACCCCAAGAAGACCAAAACACCCTATAAGCTGGTTATATATAACTTTATTGCTTATAAGCCTATGAACACATTAACTCAACCAAATGCACATTCATCTCACTGATGAAATTATTTTCCTATAATTTCCAAAACTGAAGTGAGTCTTGGGGAGGTCACCTGGTTGTAATCTCTTTTCCAGTAGGCTTTTCCTTCCACCATTTAAAGCTGTCAAAAATAACTCTCATGCTTAGGTCTTTAATAAAGTTAACTATTTAATTTAGTTAATATTTAAATATTAATTTTTAAATAAAGTATTAATTTTGTCAATATTTCTTGGGCACTTCAAAAGAATATGTGTTTTCCATTGCACATTCAAAACTTTTCCATATATGAATATTCAGTCTTATTTTTCTCATTTAATTCATTTTTGACTGTTGAAATTTTTTTTAAGAAGAACAGATGTTGAAATCAGGTATACTTTTGGATTCTCTTGTTTCATTTTTTATAGTAGAAGTTTTTAAGGAGAGGATCTTGGAACCAGACTGACAGGATGGAAAATCCAGATTTCCTGCTACCAATCTCTGATCTTTTACTCTGTTTTAAAACTACTGTCTGCTTCAGTATACTCCTCAGCAAAATGCAGATAATAATGATATCCTCTTCCAAAGATTGTTACTTATTCATTTGATCCTGTGTCATTTGATACTTCACAGTTAACCTGTTAGAACTTCCACTTATGAGTTGAAGATAGCAAGTGCAAAAAGGCAAGATTTTCTCCTACAATGACCAGGATAAGGGGAATAAATTTCCAAATTACATTTTAAATTGATAAGAGAGCTGTTCAAGGAAAGAGGACAACTGAACTAAAATCTGGAGTGAGGAGACTCTTTCCAGGTCAAGAGATTATCTATATATTCAGGACAATCTCTATCAAATCCCACAAATCCTTGCAGAAAGCTGAAAAACTATTCTTAAAATGTATATGGAAATACAAAGCTCCCAGAAGAGACAAGGAAGTTTTTTTTTAAAAGGAACATAATTAGACGATTGCAGTTCCTGATATCAAAGCTAACCATTGCTGCTGCTAAGTTGCTTCAGTCGTGTCCGACTCTGTGCGACCCCATAGACGGCAGCCCATCAGGCTCCTCCGTCCCTGGGATTCTCCCCACTAAACGGCATCAATGAAAATAGAGTAGTACTTTCATGAAGACAGACATATATAATAGTTAAGCACAATTGAGAATCCATCTTAACATTTACATTCATGGGCAATTGATTTCAAAAAAGGTATCAAGGCAGTCAAGGGAGAAATAGCCTTTATTTTTCCAACAAATGAAGCTAGGACTTTATTAGATACCCACCTTCGTAAAGATGAATTTATACCATAATTTCTTACCACATAAAGATTAAGTCTAAATTGATCTTAGACCTAAGTACAAATGCTCAAACTACAAACTTTAACAAAAAAAAAAAAAAAAAAATGGCGGAGAACTTCTGCAAACTTGAGTTAGACCTTTTAGATATAACACCAAGAATATGACTCAGAAAATTCTAAACTAACCAATTAGAATGCACCAAAATTGAAAACACACTCCACATGATTACTGCTCCCTGATTGTCATACCCTATATAATTCCCTCCACCTCAGTGTGGTGGCTCAGATGGTAAAGAATCTCCCTGCAGTGTAGGAGACCCGGGTTCAATCCCTGGGTTGAGAGGATCCCTTGGAGAAGGAACTGGCAACTCATTCCAGTATTCTTGCCTGGAGAATCCCATGACAGAGGAGCCTGGTGGGATTGAGTTCATGGGATCACAAAAAGTGAGACTTAGTGACTAACATACACACACACACACAATGTGAAACAGACCTGCGACTTATAATTCTTGCCCCTTCAGTGTGACAAAGACCTTTTAAGCTGCAGTATTTGGCAAGAATGAAGGGATTTTTTCAGTTAAGTTCCATTCAGTCGCTCAGTCGTATCCGACTCTTTGCCACCCCATGTACTACAGCATGCCAGGCCTCCCTGTCCATCACCAACTCCCAGAGTTTACTCAAACTTATGTCCGTTGAGGTGGTGATGCCATCCAACCATCTCATCCTCTGTCGGCCCCTTCTCCTCCTGCCTTCAATCTTTCCCAGCATCAGGGTCTTTTCCAATGAGTCAGATCTTCTCATCAGGTGGCCAACTACTGGAATTTCAGGGTCAACATCAGTCCTTCCAATGAATAATCAGGACTGATTTTCTTTAGGATGGACTGGTTGGTTCTCCTTGCAATCCAAGGGACTCTCAAGAATCTTCTCCAATACCACAGTTCAAAAGCATCAATTATTTGGTACTTAGTTTTCTTTATAGTCCAACTCTTACATCCATGGATGACTAGTGGAAAAACCATAGCCTTGACTAGACAGACCTTTGTTGGCAAAGTAATGTCTCTGCTTTTCAACATGCTTTCGAGGTTTGTCATAACTTTTCTTCCAAGGAGTAAGCGTCACCATCACTGCAGTCACTATCTGCAGTGATTTTGGAGCCCAGAAAAATAAAGTCTGACACTGTTTCCACTGTTTCTCTATTTGCCATGAAGTGATGGGAACAGATGCCATGATTTTAGTTTTCTGAGTGTTGAGCTTTAAGCCAACTTTTTCACTCTCCTCTTTCACTTTCATCAAGAGACTCTTTAGTTCTTCTTCACTTTCTGCCATAAGACTGGTGTCATCTGCATATCTGAGGTTATTGATATTTCTCCTGGCAATCTTGATTCCAGCTTGTGCTTCATCCAGGCCAGCATTTCTCATGATGTACTCTGCATATAAGTTAAATAAGCAGGGTGACAATATACAGCATTGACGTACTCCTTTTCCTATTTGGAACCAGTCTGTTGTTCCATGTCCAGTTCTAACTGTTGCTTCCTGACCTGCATACAGATTTCTCAAGAGGCAGGTCAGGTGGTCTGGTATTCCCATCTCTTGAAGAATTTTCCACAGTTTATTGTGATCCACACAGTCAAAGGCTTTGGCATAGTCAATAAAGCAGAAAAAGATGTTTTTCTGGAACTCTCTTGCTTTTCTGATAATCCAGTGGATGTTGGCAATTTGATCTCTGGTTCCTCTGCCTTTTCTAAAGCCAGCTTGAACATCTGAAAGTTCGCGGTTCACATATTGCTGAAGCCTGGCTTGGAGAGTTTTGAGCATTACTTTACTAGCATGTGAGATGAGTACAATTGTGTGGTAGTTTGAGCATTCTTTGGCATTGCCTTTTTGGGATTGAAATGAAAACTGACCTTTTCCAGTCCTTTGGCCACTGCTGAGTTTTCCAAATTTGCTGGCACATTATGTGCAGCACTTTCATAGCATCATCTTTCAGGATTTGAAATAGCTCAACTAGAATTTCATCACCTCCACTAGCTTTGTTCATAGTGATGCTTCCTAAGGACCCCTTGACTTCACATTCCAGGATGTCTGGCTGGAGGTCAGTGATCACACCATCGTGATTATCTGGGTCATAAAGATCTTTTTTGTACAGTTCTTCTGTGTATTCTTGCCAGCTCTTCTTAATATCATCTGCTTTTGTTAGGTCCATACCATTTCTATCCTTTATTGAGCCCATCTTTGCATGAAATATTCCCTTGGTATCTCTTTCTTGAAGAGATCTCTAGTCTTTCCCATTCTATTGTTTTCCTCTATTTCTTTGCATTGATCATTGAGGAAGGCTTTCTGATCTCTCCTTGCTATTCTTTGGAACTCTGCATCCAAACAGGAATATCTTTCCTTTTCTCCTTTGCTTTTCACTTCTCTTCTTTCCACAGCTATTTTTAAGGCCCCCTCAGACAGCCATTTTGCTTTTTTGTATTTCTTTTTCTTGGTGATGGTCTTGATTCTTGTTCCTGTACAGTGTCACAAACCTCCGTCCATAGTTCATCAGGCACTCTGTCTATCAGATCTAGTCCCTTATCTATAGCTCACTTCCACTGTATAATCATAAGGGATTTGATTTAGGTCATACCTGAGTGGTCTAGTGATTTTCCCTACTTTCCTCAATTTAAGTCTGAATTTGGCAATAAGGAGTTCATGATCTGAGCCACAGTCAGTTCCTGGTTTTGTTTTGCTGACTGTATAGAGCTTCTCCATCTTTGGCTGCAAAAAATATAAGCAATCTGATTTCGGTGTTGGCCATCTGATGATGTCCATGTGTAAAGTCTTCTCTTGTGTTGTTGGAAGAGGGTATTTGTGCTGACCAGTGAGTTCTGGTCAACTGCTTGAACAGTTGGCAAAACTCTGTTAGCCTTTGCCCTGCCTCATTCTGTACTCCAAGACAAATTTTGCCTGTTACTCCAGGTGTTTCTTGACTTCCTACTTTTGCATTCCAGTCTCCTATAATGAGAAGGACATCTTTTTTGGGTGTTAGTTCTAAAAGGTCTTGTAGGTCTTCATAGAACCATTCAACTTCAGCTTTTTCAGTGTTACTCATCAGGGCATAGACTTGGATTACCGTGATATTGAATGGTTTGCCTTGGAAATGAACAGAGATCATTCTGTCATTTTTGAGATTGCATCCAAGTACTGCATTGCAGACTCTTTTGTTGACTACAATGGCTATTCCATCTCTCCTAAGGGATTCCTTCCCACAGTAGTAGATATAATGGTCATCTGAGTTAAATTCACCCATTCCAGTCCATTTTAGTTCGCTGATTCCTAGAATGTCAACGTTGACCCTTGCCATCTCCTGTTTGACCACTTCTAATTTGCCTTGATTCATGGACCTAACATTCCAGGTTCCTATGCAGTATTGCTCTTTACAGCATCGGACCTTGCTTCTGTCACCAGTCCCATCCACAACTGGGTGTTGTTTTTGCTTTGGCTCCATCCCTTGATTCTTTCTGAAGTTATTTCTCCACTGATCTCCAGTAGCATATTGGGCACCTATTGACCTGAGGAGTTCATCTTTCAGTGTCCTATCTTTTTGCCTTTACATACTGTTCATGGTTTACTCAACATAGTATAGAAAGTCCTAGCAATAGCAATTAGGCAAGATAAAAAATAAAAAGTGCCCATATTGAGAAGGAAGAAGCAAAACTGTCTTTATATGCAAATCACATGTTAAAAAAAAAAAAACCCTAAAAACTCCACACACGAAACAAAAACTGCTAGAACTAATAAATTCAGGAAACTGACAAGATATAAAATCAATATCCAAAATTCAGTTGCATTTCTATACATTAACAACGAAATATCAGAAAGACAGATTAGAAAAACAATCTCATTTATAACTGCATCAAAAGAATAAAACACCTCAGAATAAATTTAACTAATTAGGTGGAAGATCTGTGCACTGAAACCTGCAAGACATTCAAAGAAACTGAAAAAGGTGAAGAAAATAATAAGTAGAAAGCTATTCTATATTCATGGATTGGAAGAATTAATATTGTTAAAATATCAATACCACCCCGAGAGCTGTAGATTGAATGCAAGTTCCATAAAAATTATGAGTTTAATTAAAACATTAATTAAATTAATTTAGAAGTATTAAGTATTATAAATTTATAATTTAAAAATTATAATTTTATGTATTTTTCACATAAATAGAAAAACCTCAAAAGACCATGGACAGCTAAAGTAATCTTGAGAAAGAACAAAGCTGGGAGCATCACACATTCTGGTTTCAAACTATAGTTCAAGCTTTAATAATCAGAACAGATGGTATTGGCATAAAAAACAGACACAGTTCAATGGAACAGAATAGAGAGCCCAGAAACAAACATAATTTGATGTTGCAGCTAATGATTTCCTTCTGTATGACATATATTTGATACTTGAATGTGCAGTCTTAATTCAGAAATTGCAGTTTTATTATGGGATCTAATCATTGGTATCAGTTATTACAATTTTTTTTCCTTTTAACGAGTTTACTACCTACATAACAGTAGTAACTAAACTTCAGTTCCTGATGTGACACCTGCAGAAAGACTAAACTCAATTTGTCAGCCTGCAAACGTGAGACTTTAATCGAGTTGTAATTTTTCTCTTGTGTTTAGGGTTGGATCATTTGATTCAATCCTTGCATTCTGAATGTATTTCTTACAAAATAGAACACTTACACTAGCAAATTCCTTAAAAAAGGAGTTGAGAATTTGCCAATATGGTAATTTTCAGACCCATAATTACCAATTACCAATATGGTAAATTTGGTACCAATTGCCAATATGGTAAATTTCAGACCCAAAATTTACCAATATGGTAAATTTCAGACCCGTAATTACAGCTTACCTTTAAACTTTCAAGCTGCATTAAACTTAACAAGCCATTAAAAAGTACTAAACTTCCAGGCTTCCCTTATAGCTCACTTGGTAAAGAATCTGCCTAAAATGCAGGAGACCCAGGTTTGATTCCTGGGTTGGGAAGATCCCCTGGAGAAGGAAATGGCAATCCACTCCAGCATTCTTGCCTGGAAAATCCCATGGACAGAGTAGCCTGGCAGGCTACAGTCCATGGGGTCGCAAGAGTCGGACAAGACTTGTCAACTGAACCACCACCAAATTGGCAATTTTAGGGTCAACAATAGGAATATAAGATTTAGAAAGGAAGGGCAAGTTAAAGGGTCAATGAAATATTGTCTTCAGAAATGGATTGATACATGTTGATAACTCACTTATATGTGCCTACTTGGCAACAAGTGTGGATCTGTCATTCAAGTCTAAGTATCAAGGGACAGAATAAAAACCACAGTCACGTAAAATATTGATCCTATCCCACTCTCCAGTCACTTTCACACGACAGAAATCTTTCAACAGCTCTACAGTATTAAGGATAGGAGTTGGCGCTTAGTAACTACTCTTTTTTTTGCCTGTGTGTGCTTAGTCACTCAGTCATGACTGCGACTCCATGGACTGTAGCCAGCCAGGCTCCTCTGTCCATGGGGATTCTCCAGGCAAGAATACTGGAGTGGATTGCCATGCCCTTCTCCAGGGGATCTTCCCAACCCAGGGATTGAAACCAGTTCTCCCACATGGCAGATTCTTTACCATCAGAGCCACCAGGGAATCCCTATTCCTTTCCAATTAAAACAGGAAATCTGTTACTTATGACAGCCATTGTAAGTAAACGGCTGCTATTTTCCTGGGGGTTTCCAATGGAAGACCTGGTTTTCATGGAATTAATCAAAGCTAGGGGTGAAGGGAGTGAAGAGCAGAATGGTAGAAGAGGATGAGTCCACATTGTTTTAGGTAGTTGGAAGAGGAAGATTCAGGGACTTAATGATTTGTGTGGCACTAATACCCACAAATTGTACTTCTATACCAAAAATTTACATCTTCTCTTGGTTCTGAATTGTCATTATCTTACACTTCTCTTCAGTCTCCAAATCAGTATTTCATAAATTGCTCTAAGTGAGCAGTAATCAGTTCCTTTAGGTGCTGTCTAGTTGATGGGTTGGTACTGGTCTAACAAAGCAGCAAAAGAAACTAGTTGGGGATACACAATTCAGCTTTACAAATTGCACAATGGCATGTTATTTGTACCAGTCTTATCATCAGTAGGCTGTACAAAAAAACAGAGGTCCTTCAGGATACATAAATTGTGCTTTGAACAGTTGCTACAATTATTCAGTGCAGGGTGAATCCTGAGATATTGAAAGAACGCTTTTCGGAACTAGACCATAATCTGAGTTATAATCAGTAACATGTCTGAATAAGTCACGAATGTAGAGGTTGTCTATGAGGAAAAATACAGTGCTTACTAGTTAAAATAGATCATAGAAGTTAATGAAATGGGCATCACTTAAACACCACAAGAATACGGACGATCCATTAAGATGTTACCTTACGGGTATTCGGGGCTTGGAAGTAATGTCAGTAACATTCTAAGCCTTCCCCGCCTAACCACATCAGGTGCCCATGAAGAAATGATAGAAGCCTTCATACCTAATCTGAACGTTTCATGGGTTTACATGAGGGAAAATTTGATATTTGCATGTAATATGTACCTCAAAAAATAATAATTAATCTGTGTTTGCTTTACATGTGTTAATTTCCGGCACTTGCAACTGAAATAGTCCTAATAGAAAATTCATTGCCTGAGATTGTGGCCCTTTAAGTTTTAATAGTATGTTGTGAATACAGAGACTCTGCCCTAACTGGCTTATTTAAAGAGATTAATGTTATGAAATCGAACGGGAACAGTCCAGAGCAGACTAACCCGAGTTTTAACGCGAGCGTTGGACGGGGCTCTAGGGCAAATTACAGAATTTTACTTAGTTTCCTTTCTTCATTTTAAAGTGAAACGAGTATCTGTAAGGCTGTTTGTAATTGCTATATAAAATAACTGTGTGGCATATATGTAAATAAGTAACCCGTTCCGGAACTACCAAGAGTTAAACTCTAAACGCTGAATGTCATTTTAAGCAGCAGACAGGAAGGGGAGGAGCGCCAGCCGCAGCCCCAGCCTCACCGCCGCTCGGAGAGAAGCGGCGTCTGCGTGAGGCGGGAGTGCTATCCCGGAGGCCGCTAAGCCCCCGGCCCCTCCAGGTCATCGCCATCAGTTGGGGGTCCGTGGGGTCTGCGGTCACCCTCGGTTCCAGGCACCGCACCGGGCTAGCGGCAACATCGCGTCCATGGCCACCACGGCAGCTCCGTCATCTTTGGCCCTCAGGGCCTCGAGCCCGGCCGCGACCCCCAGCTCGTACGGGGTCTTCTGCAAGGGGCTTTCCCGCACCCTGCTCGCCTTCTTCGAGCTGGCCTGGCAGCTGCGCATGAACTTCCCGTATTTCTACATCGCGGGCTCCGTCGTTCTCAACATCCGCTTACAGGTACATTTTTAGAGCCCTGGGGATGCCGCCGGCGTTCCGGGCCTGCATTATGGCCGACTCCCAGGAGGCCCCGCGGCACCGTGGAGCTTGGGGCGAGCAGTCCCGCTGTCTCGCGAGAGTGCTTGGTCTCCCTCCACCGCTGCGCTCTTTCCTCTCCGCCGTCTGCTCTCCTCCGATTCCCTGAACTGGCACCGAGACCTCCTGAGTGTCGGAAGAGGAAATACGCGATTCCGGGAACCGAGAACTTCAATTAAAACCCACTACAATATTTAAGAAGCTGTGCATCCTTAAAAACGGGACGAACAGGATGTATTATAACAAGGGAAGGCTGTCAGAACTTTCAGGACAGAAATGTACAAGCTCATGGCCCGTGTTCATAAATAGTAAATTTCGGGAAGATGAGACTGGATTATAAACAGGATGAGTCAGAAGCTGAAGATCTTAAGGATATGCAGTGGAAGGCAAACATCTCTTCATTCCACAAGAGAAAACTATGACGATCAGAAACTTTTAAGTGAAAAAAAAAAAAAAACAACGTTGTAAGAGGAACACATCTTTCAGATAACCAAACAGTGTAAAATACTGCAGGGTTTTGACCGAGGGTTGGAATGTAAGAAGGTGGACTCAATTTCAGTGTCTCTGTAAATTAGCATTGTGGTTCAGAATCTTGGAGCCAAAGAAAAGGAAATCCAATCATAGCACAAAGCTTGGTGGTTTATTGAATAACATTTAAATAATCATAATGTAAGTGCTGTTTATGGTTTTCATCTTTTTAAGAGAATGCTTAATTACGGTTACAGAGTTGAGTGTCAATATTATCAGCCTTGATGGCGTAAAAGTGCAGTTTACAAGGTAGGATGGCAGGGCGGGTGCCTGGAAAAGTAATGGTGTCTTTTAAAGTTGACAGGTAGAGTCTGTTGTCGATGGGGAAAGAGGTTATTTTATTTTACTTAAAGAGTGATGATAAAGTTGCTAAAATATAACCATATAACAGAAGAAGGGAGAACAGCATGAGGTCAACAAGAAATGCCTAAAGATGATAGTTCAGGTGGAATGTCTTAGAAAGGAAAACGGATACATTGTCCTGTGTTTATAAATACAGGGTCAAGAGGTTTTTAGGTGTTAGAGAGTTTGGAGACGAATTAGAGGTCTGCATATTTTTTTTCTAATTAAGGAAGCAAAATTGAGGCAATTATGAGCCGCAGGAAAAATAAAAGTTTTCAGAAATTACACTGCATTAAGTCAACTGTGAATAATGTTAGTCATCATATAAAGTCAGTCATATTTATCTAAACACTGAATACAAATAATAACAAATTATTAGGTAAGCCTAGGATAATTGGAAAGGAGTATATATGTAATGGAGAATACATCAAGATCTGATACAGAAATGTCGGTTTAAAATAAAGCAGTATAACTTGTCACTTAGAAAGAAGTACAGTAACAAATAGCTGAAGAGTTAAAATTGGTAGTCTCTGGTGAAGGAAAATCAGGGATGGGCAGAGAAAAAGTGGAGAATTGCTGTTTTTTACTACTGGTCTAACAGTAACAGTGTTTTTTTCTTAGCCCTGTGTGTATATGTATATCAGACACACCTCTGTTAAAATACAAACTAATTTTGTGGTCCAGATGAGCCCAACAGTCTGCCTAAATCCCTGTTTTCTCAAACCTATTAAATGAGAATAAACATACCCAATGGATAGATCAGTCTGAGAGTTAAAAATAAGCCTGCCTTAGTGCTTGATATATACACAATAAAAGTGTTTGTTTTTATAGAATATCTCATTAACTTGTGAATAAACCTTAAAACTCTGGAGTGCTTGCTTTACCCGTGGAAGGTTTTAGTACTGAAAGATATTTGTAGATTACTGACAGTAAGGGTAGCGGGAAGCCCTTCCAGAAAGATACTGGTGAGATATTTGAGCAGAAAGGGACAGTCATTCGTCAAGGTAAAGATTGAAACTGTAATGTTCTGTATTCCACATTTCACTAATTGTGTCCAATAGGTGTACTCTAGAGTTGTAAAATAAGTGCCTCCTTCAGCAACATGTCTGGCTTTGAGTAATTGTTCTTCCTACCCTTCATTCCTTGTCTCCAGCTGAACTGGAGCACAACTTCCTCTCTCTTCTTACAGTTTCTTCTGCCTTCTGTACCTGTGGGGTTTTTGTTTGTTTGTTTGTTTGTTTTGTCTGTGGTTACTCTGTGTTTCAAGGCCAAACTTGGACATCACTTTTTCCACTAAGTTTTTCCCAAATGCTCCTAATCAGATTAGAGTTCATTTCTTTTAGTCCATCTAAAAGGCTGTGTTAGTATCAACCTATACCAGTATCATAGGCTTCTTTATTCATTCTTAATTGTGCATTAATTAGTGTATTTAGGTTTTTTTTTTTTAATATTCAAGAAGACAGACTTCCTATACTATAATCTCTTCCCTTGGTAATTATATGTTGCTATGAAAGTACAGGGACTAGAACATCCTAGTCTAAACTATGAGAAATGTAATTAGATCAATGAAATAATTCAGTAATGCCAATGAGCTGGCAAATGGTGGGCATCACTTTCATAGAGGCACTAATATCCCAGTTTGTAACACAAAAGAATGTGACTGCCATTAGCCCTGGGATGGTGACATACAGGAATACTCCACTTGGGTGGTTCATGAACATATGCTTTCCTCAGCCTTTTCTCTTCTGTTCGTCTTCTGCTACACTGAAGAAGGGCTTCCCAGGTGGTTCAGTGGTAAGGAATACGCCTGGCAATGGAGACACAGGTTCAATCCCTGGGACTGTCCCCTGAAAAAGGAAATGGCAACTCACTCCAGTATCCTTGCCTGGGAAATCCCATGGACAGAGGAGCCTGTCAGTAGCAAAAGTTGGACACAACTTAGTGACTAAACAACAACACTGAAGACAGTAAGGCGCTTGAGCAGATTTATTAGTATATCATCCAACTAGATTAGAAGCTCTGTGAGGGAAGATACTATATCCTATCAAATTTTACAGCCTATACTGTCAGCAGGTATAGAGTAGGAACTGAATGAAAGCTCTGTGATTTACCACTTATTCTTTTTTAAATTTATTTTTAATTAAAGGATATTTGCTTTACAGTACTGTATTGGTTTCCACCAAACATCAACATGAATCAGTCATAGGTCTCCACTTATTCTTAACAATTGCTTTTAAAATCAGATGTCTATTTTTCTTCCTACATATTACAGCTCAGTGAAGTTTCCCAAAGAAGGAAACAAGATTTTTGCCCTCACTGCTTCTTGTTAACCACTTACTATTCCACTTTACAAGTAATTTTATTCTTTCCGTTATCCATGAAGCCAAAGATTTTGTCTGTTGCTCTGTTTCCAGCCTAGAGCTTTGCCTAATGTGATATTAGGTAAATATTTTTGAATGAATGCCGTATTTGTTGATTTTCCTATACCTAGTCAGCAGTCAAAACAAGAAATGAGAATATATTTGTCCCTGATACTAAAGGCATCTACTTTATTGTCCATAAATCAAGTTTTTACAGGCCATGGTGAATATTAATTTGCCTAGAGAGCTCTCAAACTGGAAGAAGCAACAAGGTGGCATAATTCTGATCAAGAAAGGAAAAAACTTGTTTATGCAGTGTAGCTGAAAAAAATTCTAGGAAGTAGAGACTATTAAAATTTACTTATAAAGGGAGATACAATGATCATAGTAAACACATAACCTAAGTGATTACTTGGCAAAAAAACATAGCTTTGCTATCAATAGTTTTTAAAGTTATTAACATTTTTTAAAATTTTATTGAGCTTTTAATATCAGGAACTATGAAAACTTATTTACTTATATGGTCATAATCCTTGTGTGTACCCTATGAGGAAGATACTTTCACCATCATTTTTCAGATAAGGAAACTAGGATTTCATGAGGTTGAGTATGTTTCCAAGGTCATAGTAACTGGCCAAACCACAAGTGAATCTCAGGTTTATTCCTAAAGATACATTTGATAAGGAATTCAATTTTTTTTGACTATAGGTAATTCTGAATATAAGTAACTATAGGTAATTATTTTCATTGGAAAAGACCCTGATGCTGAGAAAGACTGAGAGCAGGAGTAGGGACAGCAGAGAATGAGGTGGTTGGATAGCATTACTGGCTCAGTGGACATGAGTTTGAGCAAACGGAGATTGTGAAAGATAGGGGAGCCTGGTGTGCTGCAGTCCATGGGGCGGCCAAGAGTTGGACATGACTTACTGACTGAAAAACAACAACAGCAATTCTGAATAATCCCATTGCTTTTCTCAGATTCTCAAACAAAAGTATTACCTATGTAATACTTTTTTAGGTAAGTCTTACCTATGTAATACTTCAGGACATCTTTTTTAAAATATAATTATTGAGGGCCTTTTGTATTAGAATATATTTAACATTATTTGAGAGCTTTCCTTGAGGCTCAGCTGGTAAAGAATCTGCCTGCAATGTGAGAGACATCGGTTCGATCCCCAGTTGGGAAGATACCCTGGAGAAGGGGAAGGTTACCCACTCCAGTATTCTGGCCTGGATAATTCCATGGACTGTGTAGTTCATGGGGTCATAAAGAGTTGGACATGATTGAGTGACTTTCACTAACAATATTTGATTGGCTCAGATGGTAAAGAATATGCCTGCAATGTGGGAGACCCAGGTTCGATCCCTGCTCGGGAAGATCCCTTAGAGAAGGGAATGGCAACCCACTTCAGTATTCTTGCCTGGAAAAACGGGGTCACAAATAGTTGGACACAATTTAGCAACTGAACAGTAACAACAATTCTGAATAATCCAATTGCTTTTCTCAGATTCTCAAACAAAAGTATAACCCAAATATTATTTGAGGATATCTTTTTAAAATATAATTATTGAGGGTATTTTGTATTAGAATATATTTAACATTATTTGATAGGGCTTCCGTGCTGGCTCAGGTGTTAAAAAATCTGCCTGCAATGTGGGAGACCCGGGTTTGATCCCTGGGTCAGGAAAAATCCCCTAGAGAAGGAAATGGCAACCCACTCCAGTATTCTTGCCTGGGAAATCCCATGGAGAGAGGAGTCTGATGGGCTACAGTCCATGGGGTCACAAAGAGTCAGGCATGACTGAAGGACTAACACTTTGACTTTTTAACATTATTTGATTTGTAAATTCAAGTGTTTTATACTCTGATTCCTAAAGCCATTTGGCCTATTTGTGGAGAAGCAGGGGGAAGATGATGGAAGAGACAGAGGAAAGGACATTTCCCCTAGGATGGAAAGAAAACACTTTCCTTCCCATGATGTAGTAGAGAGCAGTTACAAACATAAATTTTGAAGCTGAATCATCAGTGTCCTAAGGAGACCTAACTAAATTTTCTGTTAAAATTTCTGCAGTCCTGTTTTAATGGGGACTTTTCCTGGTGCATCAGCAGTATTTGATAGAGTCAAGAAAAAAATAGGACTTACACATAGAGACATACAGGGATGGCAGAACAGAAAGCTTATGAGTATAGGAACAAAAGGAGAGGGAAGTCCTAATGCCTGGAAGGTAGTCTGGGGAGTAGATTTGAAATGTTCCAAACAACTGGACCAAGAAAAAAACTGCAAGAACTGTCAGAATTTTCAACACTTGGGCTGGATTGAGCCACATCAAGTCTACTTTTTGAACTACCCTGAGTGTCAGAACTACCTGGAAATTTCAACAAGAGCCCTGGATGTTTCCCAGCAGGGTTTCTACCAGGTCAGGTCATGAATCTTTTCGCAGCTGAAGCCAACTCCTCCCCACTTCTGCTTCTCAGCATTGCTCTTAGAGGAGCTGAAAGGCCAAAGGACATTCCTGAGTGCCTACAACTAATGATGAAACAATAGAATTCTTAGTAAAGTACATCAGAGGGCACTCCTGCCAGTTTCTGTCCTAGTTAGGGATCTACAGTGAGCATTAGAAATTCCTGGTCATCCTTAAGGGCTTTCAAGCACCAAGTGGGTTTATTCACACCAAGGTGGGTGAAGTGCCATCAATGAACAATAAGGAGGAATAGAGGCCTTCCATATATTGAGGGAGGGAGAGTGGATATACTTTTTCATGCAAATCAAAATAAGGAAAAAAAAATCATCACACCACCAAAAAGCAAAAACCACAAAGGAAATACTGTACTATACTTAGAACATCTGACTCTGAAATCATTGGCGCAGTAGTATAGATTGTGTCCAGCAGATAAAGAAACAAGATGTTTAAAAAAAAAGCTGTTTTTTAAAAGTCTATTTTAGCATTTTAACTGATAAGAAAAAACATCTCAAACCGCAAAGAGGAATACAATTAATAGAAGCCTTAAAATTTAGAGGTTAAGCTAAATCTGTATAGAAGGAAAAGAAGATATTTTAGAACTCATTTAAACATGGGACTAAGAAATAGAGGTACTAATATACAAGTTAAGATAGTGTCTTAGTCTTCTGAAACAGAAAACTATGTATCTAGTTATCTATGTTGGTATCCCTCCAAAATTGAAAATAACCCATCTGTCACCTGTGCTTTTTTCCCTCCAAAAAATGTATATTGTCTAAATTGACCAAACCAACCACCTGATCCATTTTATAAATGAAGGTTTGTTGCGGGCAATCCAGCCCAAAGCATAGATCTCTATATAGAGCACTAACCAAGGTCAAAGTGGGTGGACTGTGGAAGAATGGGTTTTTCAGGTGTCCCCCTGGCTTCTGTATTTCAGCTAGAAAGTTATAAAAGTCTCTGGCTCAGAGGACCTGAGGTTTAACCAACAGCAGTGGACAAAATACCTGAACAATCGAAATTCAGCATTCTGTATTAATCTGTGCAGATTTCTGCTGGGATCTCTCCTTTCAGTAAAGTTCAAGGCAGCACGGCTTGAACACTAAAATATCTTTACAGTTTAAGTTCTAGCCTGTTTTGACATTGGGGGCTTCCCTGGTAACTCAGCTGATAAAGAATCTGCCTGCAATGCAGGAGACCCCTGTTCAATTCCTGAGTCGGGGAGATCCTCTGGAGAAGGCATCGGCTACCCACTCCAGTATTCTTGGGCTTCCCTGGTGGCTCAGCTGGTAAAAAATCCACCTGCAGTGTGGGAGACCTGGGTTCGATCCCTGGGTTGGGAAGATCCACTGGAGAAGGGAATGGCTACCCACTTCAGTATTCTGGCCTGGAGAATTCCTGGACTGTATAGTCCATGGGGTGGCAAAGAGTCGGGACACCACTGAGCAACTTTCACTTTCACTTGACATCAGAAACAGCTTATTTGCAACACTCCTGATCTTAGGTGTGGGCAAACTGAAAAAACAAACAAACAAACAAAATTCTCTACACCGAGACTATAAAAAGTATATTTCGGAGGGAAGTGATCAGCAGGCAAACATTGACGATCGTTTTATTTTCCCAATAATTTGGTTCCAGTATAGAATCCAGCACTCTCCAGATTGCATGAGACCACCTATGAATGTGATACTAGCAGCTTTTCTTGGGTCAAGACTGGGGTCTCTAACACAGGCTGTGCTATGGTAAGGAGAGGCACAGAGTTGTGTTGTGTTTTGTTTTTAATTTTTTGGACTATAATTGGTTTACAGCATTGTGTTAGTTTCTGCTATACAACAAAGTTATATATTCTCTCTTTTTAAAATTTCCTTCCCCTTTTTAGATGTCCTTTCCTTCATTGATATATAGGTTGCCACAGAGCATTTACTAGAGTTCCCTGTGATATCCCATAGGTTCTTGTTATCTGTTTTATAAGTGTGTGTGTACTAGTCTCTCAGTCGTGTCTGACTCTTTGTGACCGCATGGACTGTAGCCCTCCAGGCTCTTCTGTCCTTGAAATTCTTCAAACAAGAATACTGGAGTGGGTTGCCATTCCCTTCTCCAGAGGATCTTTCCAACCCAGGGATGGAACCCAGGTCTCCTGCATTGCATGTGGATTCTTTTACCATCTGAACCATCAGGGAAGTCCATTTTATACATAACAGGGTGTATATGTCAATCCCAATCTTCCAGTACATCCCACCCTGCTTCCCCCCCACCCCTTGATATCCATTTGGTGTTCTCTACATTGAGAAGCACAGAGTTTAATCTCTAAATGCCAGTTTAATAGGGAGAAGACACAAAATACATTGGTAGCCACTGTCTGACCTATTCTCCAGGCTCCATCTTTTATAGTCATTTTTCTGTGTGCCTGTCTAGTCAAGGCTATGGTTTTTCCTGTGGTCATGTATGGATGTGAGAGTTGGACTGTAAAGAAGGCTGAGCACCAAAGAATTGATGCTTTTGAACTGTGGTGTTGGAGAAGACTCTTGAGAGTCCCTTGGACTGCAAGGAGATCCAACCAGTCCATTCTGAAGGAAATCAGCCCTGGGATTTCTTTGGAGGGAATGATGCTGAAGCTGAAACTCCAGTACTTTGGCCACCTCATGCAAAGAGTTGACTCATTGGAAAAGACTCTGATGCTGGGAGGGATTAGGGGCAGGAGGAGAAGGGGACGACAGAGGATGAGATGGCTGGATGGCATCACTGACTCGATGGACGTGAGTCTCAGTGAACTCCGGGAGTTGGTGAGGAACAGGGAGGCCTGGCGTGCTGCAATTCATGGGGTCACAAAGAGTCGGACACGACTGAGTGACTGATCTGATCTGATCTGATTATTTGAAATAGGCTCCTACTTCTTACAGCTTAACTCTCCAAGATTAGTACATGAGAAGGAAGGATTTAATCCTAATGAGACATTTGCTGCTAAATTGCCTCATAAGCATCAAGGGCTATGCATAATTGCTTGAATCTATTTTTTAATCTTAGTCATTAAAGAAAAGTTTAGTAACACTGAAATGCAAATCTAAAAAACTAAAATTGTGCTTCTTGTAAGTACAAAGGAATTTTTAGCTTTTTTTACTGAAAGGGATTCTAAATCAAATTATCCTCCATATTGAATTTAAATATAACCAGTATAATTAGAATTTCACCTTTCCTAAAACAAGGTAATTCCAGTGACAATCATTAGGAAATTCAAGTTTTCTTTCACTTTTATTGAAATATACTTGACACAGCACTCGATAAGTTTAAGGTATACACATAACAATCTAACTTACATATATTGCAAAATGATTACCACAATAAGTTTAGTTAACATCCATCATCTAGTAAGAATACAAAAAAAAAAAGATATATTTTCTCCTGTGATAAGAACTTTTGTAATCTACTCTCTAAGCAGCTTTCAAATTTACCATGCAACAGTGTTAATTATAGTCATCATTTTATACATTAATTTGCTACCACTTATTTATCTTACAACTGGAAGTTTGTACGTTTTCACCATCTTAATCTACTTCACCCACCCAAGAAACTTCTTATATAGTGTCCAACATAATGAATACAGCTAAGAAATCTAAATCTTTATGCTGCTGCTGCTGCTGCTAAGTTGCTTCAGTCTTGTCCGTCTCTTTGTGACCCCATAGACGGCAGCCCACCAGGCTCCACCGTCCCTAGAATTCTCCAGGCAAGAACACTGGAGTGGGTTGCCATTTCCTTCTCCAGTGCATGAAAGTGAAAAAATAAAGTGAAGTCGCTCAGTCGTGTCCGACTCCTAGCAACCCCATGGACTGCAGCCTACCAGGCCCCTCCATCCATGGGATTTTCCAGGCAAGAGTACTGGAGTGGGTTGCCATTGCCTTCTCTGCTAAATCTTTATAGACCTGCATATACATGTATCATCATCTCCTCATCATCCTTAACATCAGAGCACACCATAGCTCAGTTCCCTGGAGTAAGGGTACACTTAACAAAGCCCTTACGCTTCTTACACTCTTCCTAGTGTCAGACCTGACCTACTGCTCCATCAAAATCAACTTATAACCACATATTTTCATATATTTCATAAATATTTTCAACATTTATTTTCTAGTTTGCTGGGTGAGTGTTTGTTTTTTTGCTTCTACCATTGAAAAATTATGGCAATTCTAGCAAAGATTTCTTCATTTTTTATGGTGTTTTTTTGGGGGGGTGGGGGGGAGGGGGAGCTTCCCAGGTGGCCCAGTGGTAAAGGATCTGGCAGCCAGTGCAGCAGATGCAGGAGACTTGGGTTCAATCCTTGAGTCAGGAAGACTCTATGGAGTAGGAAATGGCAGCCCACTCCAATATTCTTGCCTGGAAAATTCCATGGACAGAGGAAACTGGTGGGTTATAGTCCATAGAGCCTCAAAGAGTCGGACACCACTGAGCAACTGAGCACCGCCACCAATGTCATTAGCAAGCACAAATTTGCCACATGCTGGTCTTAAGATGCATATACATTTTCAGCTGCTTTTATTTTATTTTAATTATTATAAACATCAACTCAGCACTACACATACACAACATACACACACACACACACACCCATAAACATGTCCGAAAATTCTACAAATAGATGACATTCTCCTGTAAATTTCCCTTTCTGTTTTTACCCCTAGTGAATTGTTTTTGTTCTCTTTGACAAGCGACATTATTGTTCATACAATTCTTACACACACACACACACACACCCCACACACAAATTTGATATCAAAGTATGATTTTGATCCATGTAAAGTAGACAGAAAAATATTAAGTAGACATAAAAGTATCATTATACACTTAGGATAATTATACAGTCTCTTTTTATAGGTTCAGTTAATTTTTTTCTTATTCTACAAAGTACTGGCTAGTCTAGCTTGGATTCCTAATATTAGTCTGCTCCTTTTTCTAAAAGATATGTTGGCCAAGTCAGCTACGAAATGCCACTTGCTATCTATCTCCATAAGGATTAAATCATCTACTGTTGCAGCTGCTGATTTTCGAGATTCCCTAAAGGAGTTCAGGGTGGAGAACAGAAATAAGGTACTCTGAGCTCAGGGAAAAACTGGCAGAACAGGTCTTCAGATAGTTAGATATTTTCAGGAGACAACTTTATGAGAGCCTAGTTCTTGTATCTCCTCATATCTAAAAAACACTAAAATCCTTCATGGTGATGACTGCTCTTTGTGACTAGCAGAAACATTCTGCAAAAAAACCCCTGCTTGATTGCATATATTCCCCCTTTACCAAAATCACCTCTACACTGACCTTCTCCCCTGCCGCTTTGGAGCAGTCTCTCAGAGCTACCTGAGGTGCTGAATCGAGGGCTACTGTCCTCATTTTGCCCTAAGAAAAACCTAACTTGCAAAATTCACACTGTGCATTTTTTTAAGTCGACAGCCATTTTAAGGTTCTGTGCTTTCAACATTTTTAGCCCTTCATTTATCTATTTTTTATAATTTAACTTCTTTATTTTTCATTTGGGGCTTTCTTGGTGTTCGTTGCTGTGCAGGCTTTGCTCTAGATGCAGAGAGTGGGCTTCTCATTGTGGTGGCTTCCCTTGTTGCAGAACACGGGCTCTAGGGTGCACAGGGGTTCAGAAGTTGCGGCTTCCAGGCTCCAGAACACAGGCTCAGTAGTTGTGTGCAAGGGCCCAGTTGCTCCATGACATGTGGGACCTTCCCGTGTCAGGGACTGAACCCATGTCTCCTGCATTGGCAGGCAGACTCTCCACCACTGAGCCACCAGGGAAGCCCCCTTGATTTATTTATAGCTTAATATTATACAAATATTTAACCTGCTCTACCTTGCAAAGGATGGGCATGTCCAAATGGTTGTGTATTTGTCCTTATATATTCAGTGGTAAACATACACCAATTTTTTGATTAGTAGAACTGTTAAGATGACCATGGTGCTTGCTTTGTAAAAAATCGATTCACCTCTGTGAGTAGGTTGTTAGTTTATAGGCCATTCTAGGGAAAGTTTCTGATGCTCAGTGGAATTTACCAATACAATATTGTAAAGTTAAAAAATAAAATAGAAAAAAAAATTTTTTTAAGGAATCCAGTGAGAAAAACAGAAGTTAAAAATGCATCTTTACTGTATCTTGATTAATTCAATGCTCTTGGAATATAGAAAATTCTGGATAAATCTATGAAGCTAAAGATTTCACTCTTTTTGGGTGGCAGTTAGGATACCACAGTAGTCCTAAGGCATTCTGTCTCAGCTTGCTATTTCCCAAAATTAGGATAAAGGAGTGGCTTGAAGGAAAAACAGTCGAAGTTAATACAACCACCAATTTGGCCAGACATCCCTGCAGTTTAAGGAAAACCCAAGCTGTTAATAGGATGGAAGAAACATGAATGACGAAGAGGAAGAGGAAAGACATCACCATTTTCATGGCTCTTTTATGGGCCTCTGTGCTGAGATCCTTTGAGCTGGAGTTGAGCTGCAAATTCTTGATGTGTCTCATCAAGGAGAGAACTAAGAGGAGCAGTGAGGTCAGGGACAGAAGAAAGGGGATTAAGTTGATGAAGTTAAAAACAATCAACTGGTGAAGATAATGAGTTTCACTTATATCTGAGGACCACGTTGAGTTTCTTGTGTATACTTTGTAGCTGTTAGTTGAGATATGACTAAATGTATATATTGATTCAGAATTCAAAAACAGTAAGGACAAAGACCCCAAGAGAAGCACCAGTACCACACTACGAATTCGCCACCGCAGCCAAGTGAAGCAGGGGTGGGAGAGGTTGGCTACTTTAAAGAAGTAGAAAACACTTAGACAGGTGGCAAACCAGGTAGCTAGGTGATTGGACAATATCCAAAAAATACTAACAACTTTTGTTAGTTTATCAATGGCATATAAGTGTGGCCATAGTACCAATAAAAATGAATCGCATAGTATTACCCAAAGTTGACTGATTCTGGAGAGAGCCAGGCCTGTGAGGATGCAGTCAGCTGATGAGAGCTTTTGTCTCTTCACCAAGTCAATGCAGTTAACTAGTACAATGAACCCATTCCCCAACATTCCAATCAGGAATCCTCCTATTGTTGCTGCTAGAAAAGTATTTTCAATTCCAGATGGCATTTCTGTAGAAAGAATCCAGAAAGCTAATACTATTCTTCACTGATTTTTTTCTTACTGTTGTTGCTGTCCAAGTGTTGTAGAACGATACCCAGTTTAATCTTTTTCAAAAATGCTTAATGAAACTCAGATACTATCGCTCATATCTTCATAAAGATCTTTCTCTTTTATTCCAGCCATAGTTCTGAAATTTATGCAAGGAGATCCACTCCCATAGCTCTAAATGGAAAACTTGAATTTTGCTTTCAATCAGCTACTGATTTCCAGAATAAGCAGTGAATGTGCCCACTCATCATTGGTGCTGGCATCAATTTTCTACTTGTGGAAACATCTGGAAAAGGAAAATCAGGGATGCAAACATGCAAATGTGAGACAGATTTCTTTACACTCATTTGCACTTCCTGTCTCAACTCATGTTTCTCAATTTTAACAGTAGTCTCAGAAAATAACCTCCGAAATAAAAGCATTGTTCATTGATTTCATTTAATAATATCCATAACATTTCAGATACTGTTACAGATGAAAGAAACATAATAAAGAGAAGTAATATATAGGATATCACAGAGTTACAGAAGAAATAACTTTAAATAAACTATTACTGTTGTATATGACAAAAACTTGACCAAAATGCAGTTGTAACACCGAGAATGGTGTTACAAAATCTATAGTTGATAGTTAATTCTCGTTTCCTAAGGACAAAGACAACTGGCTTAGGGTTTGAAGCTATTTAAGGTTTCTTGAAGAAATAGATTAAAAGGGAAGTGATCTTCCAAATAATGTGCAAAGGTACCAAAATCACACCTCTATCTGAGCTCCTACTGTGAATTTTTGAACTTTGTTTACAAGGAGCTACTGCCTATTTGATTCTGAATTAGCTATCATCAACTGAGAGGAAAAAATACTAAGAAAAAAGCCCAAAAAAGCAAGTGATAGATGAATAGGAGATAGGTTCTTGCCGGGGTCCAGCCCCGGCTGATCCAGGGTATTCAAAGGAGAGACGGCGTAGGCGAGGGTCAGGAAACAACTGCTTAATTAAACGTTAATTAAGGATATAAAGAGTAATAGAATGAGGATAGCTCAGTAGGAAAATTCAGTGGAGAAAAGAGGCTGAGTAGCTTGGTTTACGCAGGAGACCAATAAAACTTCAAGACAAGAAGTTTGCACCACTTACGTAGGCCGCAGGCGTCCTTCCGTTCTCCCGAAGGAGAGGAGACACTGAGGCCTCCCTGGTCGGATCTTAGAAGCCCAGGCATAATTATCAAGCATGGCGGGTTCCGCGTTCCAGATGGAGACTCAGCCAGAATTTGAGAGAGAGAGCGACATGGGGAGACCAAGTTTCAGTGAACAAGGCCCACACTTTATTTTCCAAAGTAGTTTTTATACCTTAAATTATGCATAGAGGATAATGGGGGAAGGGGTAGAGTCATGCAGTAAGCCAGGCTTTCTTCCTGCAGACTTATCATATGCAAAAGTTTAGGTGATTTGCATCATCTTCTGGCCCAGAGGCCTGTTAACATTTTAAGACCCTTTCTTCAGAAAACTTATTTTTCTCTAAAGGTGATTAGTCAGGCGCCACCCTCCAAAAGCATTAAAGTTGCATTCCTATAGGGCAAAGGTGTGGTGGGCTGTAACAAGAAAAAGAATTAACTCAAGGGTCCCAGGTTACAAACATTAAAGCTACTACTTACACCAATTATATTAATCAATACACTGGCAGGGACACAGCAGGTAAGGGATATGGAAACTTAGCAGCAAACATTGGCCCAACAAGTGAAAATCCCTTCACCAATACAATTTCTAATCAATCTTTTAACTGCTCAAAGGAATCTGTATTTAGACAGTTTAGAACATCTCATGCCTTTCACAGTTGGGAGGCTCTGAGCAATCACATGTGGCCAGAAAAACCTATTCAGGCAGGCTAGAGGACTTCCAAAGGAGTTCGTAGGTTGAAACACTATCACACCCAGGAATTATTAACTGGAGCTGTAAGCTAACTCTTTTTTCAGAGAGAGGTAGTGGGGGACAGCCCCCCGTAAAGTCAGAGGTGTAGGTGAAAGCACAAAGCAGAAAGTAGGCAGACTCTGGTTTTGGGGGTAGATGCTCAAGAATTTCCAGGGGGACTCCTGAGGCTCGATCCCGCCTTTGCGTATGCCGAGCCTCCTTCCTCATGACCTTTGCCACGGGAGGAGTTCCTCACGCTGGCTCCTGGCAGTGATAGACTTTCAGTTGAGCTATTCCAGACCCTGAAAGATGATGCTGTGGAAAGTGCTGCACTCAATATGCAATATGCACTCAGTATGCAATATGCCGGCTCCCGGCAGGTTCTCCTTTTCATTAATTCTGCTTTTGATAAAATTCTTCGTCTCATAAAAAACTGATTTATAAGTAAACTGTATTTTCACTTCAACAAACAACTAACTCTAATACAATGGTTTACAACCTTGACTGTAAACTGGAGCCTCTCTCCCACTGCCCACCCCCAACTCATCCCTCTAGTTCATCACAGAACCCCGAGCCCATTGAGCCAACTGTGACTGTGGTTGACAAACAACCTACTTCACGTCCATCTCATCCTCTCTGTGTGATGCAAGGCATTCACCTGGGCTGAAACTACCTGTGGGAGTCCTCACAGACATTTCCCCACCAGCCAGTGTTGCCTCCGGACTGGCTGTTTTGGTTCTTATTATGATTTCAAGACCCACCTCAGTAGCAACCATCACAGATCCAGAGGGTACATGACACATCCAGGGCCATACAGTGAAGTCATGAGGAGAGAGGAAGAAAGCACCTGGGACTTGCCTTTCAAGGGTTGAGGGTAGGGTGCCTAGGGTTTCACAAGTTCACTCTTTAATGGTGAAATTAAAATGTAAGAGAGGGAATTAGGGCTCTTTAGGGGAGGAATGGAGTCCCTTGAGTGAATGGTCAGTTATCTGGTTTACCTGGCATTTTCTAAAGGGGAAACTTCATGGGTTGGGGGCAACCTGGCATCTTATCTAGGTGTTGATTAGTACTTATAGACAGCTGGCAATACGTCCTGTCAAGATGGAGGCCTTTAGGACCTCCTTGGTGGTCCAACAGTTTCACTGCCGAGGGAGTGGTTTCAATCCCTGGTTAGAGAACTAAGATCCCACAAACCACATAGCCCAGCCAATAAAAGTAAAAGACAGAGGTCCTAGAGATGGATGCCTCAGCAATCAAAAGCTTACTGTCAGGCACTTATATTATATGACCTTAGCCACCTTGGCAGTCACCTACACTCCATGATGAAAGGAACTATTTTCTGTCATCCACTGATATCTTTCCAATTCCTAGAATAAGGAGGGCCCGGCAAATAGAAGGCCCTCAATAACTATTTGTCAAGTGAATGAATGCTAACTCGGTTGGTATTCTTATTGAGAACACAGAAAAAGAGAAAATGAGTTAAGGCTTGATGATGAAACTAGTATTAGAGCAAGAAAAGATGGAAACCCTTTAAAGCTAGAGACAGTTTTGTAACATATGAACTCATGAGAGATTTCTGTACTCACCTGAAATAACCAACACTGCTCTTTAGTCTTCTGGTTCAAATCAGAAGTCATACTGAATCATCAAGGTCATTGTACACATCTGGCAACCAAGATGTGGGAGTCTTTGAAAGAGAACTACTTTAAGCCCAAAGATTTGAAAATGGGTAGAAAACTCTAGATTTTGTGGCAGGGGAGCAAGAAGGCCTAGAGATCACTAATGTTTTCAGAAATGCTCTGACCTGGTATAGAAGGCTACCTGAGAAGCAGACTTCATTGATAGGTGTGGCTTAGCAGTGACAAAAAACAGATAGCAAATCAGCCAATAGGTGCTCAGTCATTAAAAAACACTTGAGTTCATAGTTATACGCTTTACACTAAAGGAGAAACTCAGTCTAAAGGATATAATAACAAATTTAAAATCACAAGTGCCATACGCTATAAGTTAAATTCAAAGTCCAAGGTAACAATCACAGTTTTAAAAAATCTACATAACTGCAGAACTATCTCAGTTCCTGGGGAACTGCCTTTATATCCTTTATTCTTACAATGATTGATTTATACATGCAAAAGAAAGTGCTATGGTATGTTTAAATGAAAAGCATATTGTTGCAAAAATTTTAGGTAGATAATGATTCATTAAATTTATGTATATGCTATAATAACAATCCAAACTAATCAGTCTAAACTTACCATAATGACTATAATTGAAGTCAGTAAATTTGTGAACATTGATTTTCTAATTGTCAATAGGAAGAATCACATTTCATCCAAGAAATAGTGAGAAACACATTGAGAGAAGCTAAAGCAGAGGATATGAGGGAAGACCTGTAGGGAAGGTCCCGTGGCCGTCTGCTCAGTTATATTTCCCTTCCCTGAGCCCACACATTTAGATTTCCCAATAGTCTCAGACATGAGGCAGAATTAGAGGAGAATAAAGTTTATTAGAGTGGGAGATGCTGTTAGAACAGTGGGCCAGCTCAAGGAAGAACCAACAAAGAGTCCGACAGTTGCAAAGGGTTGGACACGCCTGAGTGACTGAACTGAATAGTCTCAGAGAAGCCAGCAAATGCTCCCCTAGTTGTGATGCTCTCTGATCCTGTTAATAGAAAGATGTCCCATTTATTTTCAAGCAAAGAAATAGCCTCCTAATTCTTTTTGAATCACAACTTAGAGCTTCCACACATTGACCTTAACAACAACTTCTTTTCTAGTCACTAAATGAAAGCACTAGCCTTTGTGTTTTTCAGGTAAAAGGGATCTTCAATGTTTCTTTGCCTTCAGTGTTTCTAGGACAAGAAGCAGTCAACTGGGACCAGGGCCACAGCTTGAAGGGACAAAGATTTAATCATTCATACCTGAAGGATATTTGCTCAGCTTAATCACTACTATGGTGCTTCCAAGGTGGCACAGTGGTAAAGAATCCACCTGCCAATGCAGAAGAATCAGGAGATGCAGGTTCAATCCCTGGGTTGGGAAGATCCCCTAGAAAAGGAAATGGCAACTCACTCCAGTATTCTTGTCTGAGAAATTCCATGGACAGAGGAACCTGGAGGGCTACAGCCCATAGTGTCGCAAAGAGTCAGACACAACTGAGCACAGGGCACAAGCACACAATCCCTGCTGTCTGTGAACATCTCTTGTTTCCTGGTACATTTTTGTTTCACTTAGAATTCTTTTCATTTTTGTAACTGAGGTTACAAAATTAGGTTTTGCTATTAGGTTTCTTTTCTCCCCAAAATCTTTTAAGGGCAAATATATCCCCTGATTCCTCCTCATGGCAAAACTAAGACAATCTAACTTAATAAATTCCCACACTGGTAACCATTAGTATCTCAAACTCAAAGTAAGAATGATATGCTATGCTATGCTAAGTCACTTCAGTCGTGTCCGACTCTGTGCAACCCCATAGATGGCAGCCCACCAGGCTGCCCCGTCCCTGGGATTCTCCAGGCAAGAACACTGGAGTGGGCTGCCATTTCCTTCTCCAATGCATGAAAGTGAAAAGTGAAAGTGAAGTCGCTCAGTGGTGTCCGACTCTTAGCGACCCCGTGGATTGCAGCCTAACAGGCTCCTCCGTCCATGGGATTTTCCAAGCAAGAGTACTGGAGTGGGGTGCCATTGCTTTCTCCTCAAAGTAAGAATAGTTGTGCTTTTTTTTTTTTTTTTTTTAGTTTTCTGAGGTTGCATTTATACTGGTGTCCAAGGAGATAAAAAAGGCTCCCCTACATGTGTTCCTCGAATAAATCAAAAAAATCTTTCAAATCAATTTGTTTTTGTAATGATTGGTCTTAAGGTCCTTAATAGAACATAGATTACTCTAGACAACATATCCAGTGTCTTATATGACAGAATTGAGAATGACTGTGTGATAAGCAAGCACCTCTTCAAAGGATGTCAGGATCTTGCTAGGAGAAGCCACCTATTGAGATAGAACAGATAAATGACATGAGACATTAGGAAATCTGCACACCTCTTTCTCAGACATCAGTGAAGTTATGTGTTTCTGTCTGATCTGCACATTCAGCAGGGTTCAAGAAAACATGCCCTGATGTGCTTGATTTATGTCTTATCAGATGGGCTGCCCAGGTGGTGCTAGTGGTGAAGAATCCACCTGCAATGCAGGAGACTTCAGATATTTAGTTGGATCACTGGGTGGGGAAGATCCCCTGGAGAAGAAAATGGCAATCCACTCCAGTATTCTTGCCTGGAGAATCCCCGTGGACAGAGGAGCCTGGAGGGCTACAGTCCATGGGGTTGCAAAGAGTCAGACATGACTAAAGCAACTAAAAATGAACTGACTTCAGCACTAGTCTTACAGATCAATGATAACACTCTTCCATCCATAAAAAGTTTATTTTTCCCCTCCTACAAGTTGCCTGAGTGAACAAACTGAAATGAAAATGATTACACCCAGATTCTTATAATGAACATTTATTTGGTGGATGAGAAAAGGGTGGTTAGTGAGAAATCAGTGTTAATCTCCCTCTTATCCCAACATTTTTTGTCCCAGGGTAGGTTATTATCTGGAGAAGGAAATGGCAACACAGTCCAGTATTCTTGCCTAGAGAGTCCCGTGAACAGAGGAGCCTGGTGGGCTGCTGTCCATAGGGTCGCACAGAGTCGGACATGATTGAAGCAACTTAGCAGCAGCAGCAGCAGGTTATTATCATTCAGTCTTTCTTCTCCAGATTGCATGGGACCAGCAACATACATATTGGGAGTGGCTGTTCTTGTATTGTGGCTTGTCTGCCACTTAGTCACCCACAGAGGCTCTTTTCACAGGGCTGCCAAGCTTGATCTCCTCTGCTATGCAAGTATACTGCTTATAATATCTATACATCAATTGTAATTACTCTAGCCTATGGCCTGGTCTTTTATTAGTCCTTTGGTATACTTCTTTTACAAAAATAGGGCTCTGTTCCTTATAATTCCATCTTCCTAAGGTTGCTGCAGAAGTATGGGCTTACTCCTAGTTAGACATTTACACTGAAGGTTCACTTATTAGAAGCAAAGTTTGCTTATTATTTTATATACTTTACCAAAGAGAAATTTAGTAACTAAAAAAAACAAAGGTAAAACTTAGATGTTACTTTTGGTTATTATCTTATAAAGAGTGCAAGATTATCTTTAAGTAGTTTATATGAAAGACTATCCAAGACAAAACAAACTCAACTAAATGTATTCAGCTTGATTTGTACATTACTTTTTACCAATCCAAGATAACTACAATGATAATCTTTGGTAAAATACTAAGTTAGTGTCCAAAACAATATATGTACATTTTATTTTGTAAAATGAAAGTTACTTTTTATAACAGACACTCTATTTTTTTTAACTTTTTATTTTGTTAGAGTATAGTCTATTAATGTTGTGATAGTTTCAGGCAGACAGCAAAGTAACTCAGCCATACATATACATGTATCCATTTTCCCCCAAACTTTCCTCCTATCCAGTCCGCTACATAGCATTGAGCAAGACACTCTATTTCTTATCATTAAAACCATCATCAGAATCATTATTGTAACTGATACACAAAAGCACCACAGAGTCTAGGTGTGCTAGCCGTTTCGGTTCATTTCAGTTCAGTTCAGCTGCTCAGTCGTGTCCGACTCTTTGCAACCTCATGGACCTCAGCACGCCAGGCCTCCATGTCCATCACCAATTCCCAGAGCTTACTCAAATTCATGTCCATTGAGTCGGTGAGGCCATCCAACCATCTCATCCTCTGTCATCCCCTTCTCCTCCTGCCCTGAATCCTTCCCAGCATCAGGGTCTTTTCAAATGAGTCAACTCTTCACATCAGGTGGCCAAAATATTGGAATTTCAGCTTCAACATCAGTCCTTCCAAAGAACACTCAGGACTGATCTCCTTTAGGATGGACTGGTTGGATCTCCTTGCAGTCCAAGCGACTCTCAAGAGTCTTCTCCAACACCACAGTTCAAAAGCATCAATTATTAGGTGCTCAGCTTTCTTTATAGTCCAACTCTCACATCCATACATGACCACTGGAAAAACCATAGCCTTGACTAGATGGACCTTTTTTGGCAAAATAATGTCTCTGCTAGCAATGTCTCTGTTGGCAAAGTAATGTCTCTGTTTAGTTTCCTACATATGATGTTTGAGGGTGGACATAAATATTACTAATTCTAACATCATTCCTAGCTTCAGGGAACAGCCCTAAAGCAGTGCCCTTTCTTATGGCTTTATTAAGATTAACTTATAGGTCACATATTTATCACCATCTAATTGCAGCTTTTTGTTTCTTTACTCTAATACAATCTGAAGATTATATCAAAGGTAAACCTTAACAAGGATTATTTCTAATAATTTCCATTATATATACAAGTATAGGATCTGTGCAATATTAAAATTCATACCATCATTTTGAAATTTTATAGTAAACTTTCTTATCCTTAACCTTATTTACAATTTGTAGTCACCTTATATAAATTCAGATAATTTTAGTCAAAACAACACTATACACATGCATGACCAAAATTTACACTAAACAGGTAATGTTCTAATAAAAAATTTCTGTGTCTTTACTATTGACCTGTTTCCATCTGTTTCTCTAAGAACTCCACTGATCAGATTACAAGAAAATGTATCTGCACAGACAAAAATATATTCTCAAATTGTAATTATGATATTTTTGTAAAAGCAGTAGTGTGATTTTGAATTAAGGATAATTCTTCCATATATGTTTACTTCTATTACATAACATGATAGAAATATTGACTTATACCACTCTGAAAATACATACCCCTTATTCTGGAATTCAGCAAAATTAGTAAGTGCCCAGATACATCATTTATGATTTGGGGTTTCAAATTAAGATTAATATTATAAGCATGTTTTGAACTTCTACTTAAATATAATTTATTTTATTTTGTACTATGAATACAATTCTTTTTTCCAAGGGAAATAAAAGCAATTTATTTGGATAGATGTCAAAAAGACTTCTGATAAAATTTCACCCTCAATCCAGATATAACCATTAATAGGCTTGGTCTAGGAGAACACTTCTTTAATGTGATAAAAACTATTGAAACCTCAAGATGGAGATGCCTGGTAACCTTGCTGTTTTTCAGTAGTGTTCTTATAACACTGATTGATGTAGGCATAAAGGATAAAGAAATATGGTAATTGATACAACATTGTAATATAAAAACAAATGAATATGGGAAAGGAAGAGGTCTTTTTCATGTTTTTGCAGATAACGTCTATATTGGCAGCAGCACTATGAATATCACTCTTATTCTGAAACATCTCATTCTTTTGTTATCAGTAAGACTCCCAATAACAATGCAAAGCCTTTTTTTTTCTTTTTAAGACTTTTGAGCTATGAGGTTATGTTTTTCCCACCTATGACTTTAGCTGCTTAGTTAACTTTTCTATCAATATTTTATAGATCTTCTACTTAGTCAAGTTTAGGATTTATCTTAATTTCTAAAGAGTTACAAGCCTCTTCTCCCATATACAAGTTGAAATTACACACATCTTTTTCAGAAATCTAATTTAACTCTCTTTAAAAGAATATTTGAAACTTTTAAATATTGGTAACCAATGAACATGTGTGAATTATCATCAAAAGCTACCTGTTCTAGGGAAAATTTCAGTTATGCTCAACAATACCTAAAGGAACCCAAGAGGAAAAACAAAATAGTAGAAGTGAAAATTAACCCTCAAAATCTCCTCCTAAAGTTTTCATCTTTGAAAAGACTCTGAAAGTGTTTCTATAAAGCCAATGGATTTTGTCTTTTTAAGGAGCTTTTAAGATGCTTCAGTACCTTCAAGGCTATCTGTCTTAACTGGCTATTTCCCAGAATCAACATGAACGAGTGGCCTGAAGGAAAGACATATAGTGCTAACATGATGAACTTTGTGAACTTATTGTCCAAAAACCTATGAAACATCCAATTTGCCAATTGTGTAAAAAGAAAATGAACCATGATAAGGAGGAGGAATGATGTCACCATTTTCATGGCTCTTTTATGGGCCTTTGTGCTGAAGTCCCTGGAACCCATAAAATTGAGCTGCAAATTTCTGGTGTGTTTCACCAAGGACCAAAATAAAATAAACAATGAGAGCAGGGACAGAACAATAGGAATGAAATAGGAGAAACTAAGAAGACTCTCACTTTTAATATAATGAGTTTTACTTTCAACTAAAGTCCAATTGTCTTCATTTATTAAATTCCAGAAGAGATCATTAAATGTTTCTAGCAAAAGAATATCCAAAATCAGAAAGACCAAAGAAAATGCAAGCATCGCAAGAATGACTCTGTTCATTCTCCACTTCAGCCAGAAAAAAAGAGAATGGGAGAAATGAGCTATCTTAAGGAGATAGAAAATACTTAGACAGGTGACGAGCCAGGTAGTCAAATGATTAGATATTCTCCAAAGTAAAGTAATGGGTTTTGCTAGTTTAAAAATGGCAAATACCTGTGAATCTAGTCCCATCACAAGTGACTCCACAAAAAACACCAACAGTTGACTGATTCTGGAGATAGCCAAGCCAGTGAGAATGAAGTCAAATAAAGATGTCTTTTGGTTCTTAACGCATTCAGAGCAGAGTACCAGTCCAATGAACACATTGCCTAGAATTCCGATTAAGAATTCCACTCCTGATAGTATCAGAAAGACTGTACTCAACCCAGGGAACATTTCCACTGGAAGAAATCCAGATTTCTAATACTACGTCTCAATGAAAAAATTAGAATGAGGCTACAGCAGAATAGGATCCATTTCTGATCCTTATCTTCAGTGCTTTTATTGCAGTTCCAGTCTGAAGAAGAATTCTTGCTGTTGGATACAGTCTCATACCTAGAAAACCTTTCTGCTTTGATTGTAATGCCAATATCAATCCAGAAAGATTTGCTAAGTTTTACAGTCTTAAGTACTTTCATGGAAATGGTTTTATTTCTTTGAGAGAGCTACTAATTTTCAAGCCAAATAATTTGTGTGTCCATTTATCATGGGCAGAGACTGAAATTTTCCACTTGTGGTGGTGATGAAGATGTTAAAGGCAAATATGCATGCAAATATAGAGAGGTTCTTTTTCACTGACTGTACTTTCCTCCTCACCAGAAGTCCTATATACCATTTGGATCAAAATATCTTAGCTTGCTTTAGAAATAAGCTAAGTAATTTAGGTATTATTCAATGATTATATTTTATGAGTGCCTACTTTGTGTCAGAGTTTTTTCCAAATACAGAATAGATTAATACAAAAAAGAACAAAGAAAGCATTAGGAAATCTATAAAATAGTCAAAACACAAAGAAATAACAATATAGAAGTAAAAATAAAATGTAATGTGAACATGGAAAAGGTAACTACAAACATTATTGTCAGGAGAGAAAAGGAGGTGATATTTGCCTTGGATTTTTAAGATATTTAGAATTTCATGAGGAAACTGGCAAGTAATTTGGACTGGTTGAACAATTACAAAAAGACACCAAAACTCACACTTTTCTGAAATAAAAGCCTAACTGAAAGTTTACTTTTAGTAACATGCACAATTAAATAGTAGGCAGAGAATAGGTATAAAACTGTTTTAGTTTAAATAAGAAAATAGTGAACAAATGTATCTGTTCTATATTCTAGGAACAATAATTTTGACCAAAGCCATTAATGCATTAGAATGAGCTTTACAACCTTTGTATCTTGGTGTGCTTGCAGGTATTCTATTGTTAGTATTAATTATTCAAGCATTTAAGTGTTGCCAGATAACATCCCCCCAGAATGAATAAAATCATTAAAAAATTCAACCTTTTCAATGCTGCTGTCACATGCCTCAGTTAAATTCTACTAATTTTTAAAGTGTATTTTTGAAGAACAATGATGTGTAATGAACTGTTGGTAAGTTATTTTGTACAAAAAATATTTTTATTTAGGACAAATATTTAAAATTATAAGAAGAAAGAAAGAATGGAAGAAAAGGGGAAGGAAAAAACAGGAAGGAAGAAGGGAAGGGAAAAAAAAGGAAGGAATTTATTGGCTAGAGCAAGAAATTTGATTCTGTTTTCAAGAGGAGAATGGTACATACAACTATTAATAAATTAATGTCTAGAGATAGAGAGAAATTCACAACAATGAGAAGCATCCAGGAAGTAGAATCAGTAAGACTTGGTGATGGATTTGGGGGTTATAAAAAGGAAGAGAAACCAACAATGACAGCAAGCTTGTTTTGCACCTGAATGTGTGGAATACAGTGACCTGAGGGAATTGTTGGAGAAATAACAGGTTTAGGAGCCATTAGGGTAGAAAAACGGAGAAGGCAATGGCAACCCACTCCAGTACTCTTGCCTGGAAAATCCCATGGACGGAGGAGCCTGGTGGGCTGCAGTCCAAGGGGTCGCAAAGAGTCGGACACGACTGAGCGATTTCACTTTCATGCATTGGAGAAGGAAATGGCAACCCACTCCAGTGTTCTTGCCTGGGAAATGCCATGGACAGAGGAGCCTGGAAGGCTATGGTCCATAGGGTTACAAAGAATCAGATGTGATTGAGTGAGAACACACCCTTTAACCAACACTGTCCCCACTGAGATCAAAATTTATAATATGCCAAATAATGACCGTTCACTTTTATCTTTCTGCTCTCATATTGTTCCAGTGAACACAGAAACAGATACATTTTCAAAGGTAGTACTAATCATTTTACCTTTTATTTACCATTACCTAGCCTCATAAAAACCACTAAAATCAAAATCTATTCATTCATATCAGCAAATATTTATTGAATGTCTACTGTGTTCCTACCATGGAGAGGAAATGGCAACCCACTCCAGTATTCTTGCCTGGAGAATTCGCAGACAGTGGAGCCTGACGGGCTATGGTCCATTGAATCACAGAGTCAGACACGACTGAAGTGACTTAGCACACCCGTAACATGTGTTAAATGTTATGCTAAATCTGAGGCCTCTTTTCCTAACACTTTTATTTTGATTAGCTCTGGGTTTTTTTTTGTTTTGTTTTTTTTGTTTTGTTTTGTTTTGTTTTCAAAAAATTGCACGTGTGGTATTTCTGGATCCTGGCATTTCCATAAAGGACTTGGTTTTACCTTCACACTAGAGTAATAGCATCGCTGACAACATAAAGGTCACAACTCTTTCTCTTTGGAGATCTGTAAATACTACTTCCTTGTCTTCTAACTGGAGACCATCCAGCTATCTTCCCTTGGTAGGCAACCTTTGTTTTCATCCAGAAGCATGTGTGGTTTTTCTCTTTATCTTTGGAACATAGTACATTTGCTAGGATGCATGAAAAAGTATGTTTATTTATTTTTTCAGTGTGCTCATCCAGGGCTCAATAGTCCTTTTGAATTGAAAATCAGTCTTTCTTTCCACTCAGGAATATTTTTTCTACTTCTTTGATTATCCTCTATCATTTATATTATCTCCATTTTGATCATTTCTTTTCATTCCCCACATCAGAATAAATGGCTAAGCTGAGGGATAAATAACCACCTAGCACAGCTATGTTCCTCTTGATTGCAAAGTAGCTAAAGATGTTAGAAAATTTTCCAAATAAAAGAAAAAGAAGAGAAAGCAATCAAAATGCTCATGGTCTCTCATTGGCCTCTGTCCTTTGAGCCAGATATCTGCTGTTTTCTCCACAGAGGGTTAACTGACAAGGAACACAAGATTTGAGAAATCCTAAGTGAATAGACTTCAGGTTAACAAGAATCTGATCAACAGAAAACTGGGTTTCACTCACAATGACCTTCCAATTAGAAGGTCATTTAAAAGGTGCAGTTAGAAGAGAATACAATTCTCTTGTATTTCATTTTGATGACAAATCAAAATGAGAATGGAGTAATCACAGTTCAAGCATACACCAAGGGTGTAAAATGACCATTGAGTATCTAGTCTCAGACACCTCTGTCTCACTGAAAACTGGAACTTTCTTTGAACTGTACCAGATCCAAGATTATCACCAGTGGTATTCAGAACACCTGCCAGCTACAACCTTATGGTCTCACCATTAATAAGGAATGTGCAAAAGATTCAGAATACTTTGGAAGTGGTTTATGAATTGAAGCAGTGTATATGTTTACCATGAGTTATTCAGATAAATATTTTCCAGTGTTTATCTGAGTTTAAGGAAATACATTGGAGAAGGCAATGGCACCCCACTCCAGTACTCTTGCCTGGAAAATCCCATGGATGGAGGAGCCTGGTAGGGTGCAGTCCATGGGGTCGCAAAGAGTCGGATACGACTGAGCAACTTCACTTTCACTTTTCACTATCATGCATTGGAGAAGGAAATGGCAACCCACTCCAGTGTTCTTGCCTGGAGAATCCCAGGGACAGGGGAGCCTGGTGGGCTGCCATCTGTGGGGTCGCACAGAGTCGGACACGACTGAAGTGACTTAGCAGTAGCAGCAAGGAAATATATATTTATTTTGAAAATTTAGATCAAATGCCTACCAGGTACAAGGCACAGTACTGGGTGTTGTTCAAAGCCTCATATAAAGAAAACTATATTCTGTCAGTTCTAAGCATAATATTTCAGCCTGAAGTCCTGAAAATAATACTTAATCATTATTATCATTAAAATGCTTTCCCATGTGTAAAAGCAATATCTTAAGAGTATGAGGAAAAATTACTTTACATCATTAATTATAATGGTTGTCACATTTTAAAGCTTCTATCCAGTAATAGCTACAGGCAAATATCTCATATACCCTGTATGTGCATGCCACATAAGAAGAGGATGGGAACTATCTGCTCCCATAAAGCGTGTTAGTCACTCAGTTGTGTCCGACTCTTGATGGCCCCACGGACTCCGCAGTCCATGAAATTCTCTCCAGGCCAGAATACTGGAGTAGGTAGCTTTTCCCATCTCCAGAGAATCTTCCCAACCCAGGAATCAAACCCAGGTCTCCCACATTGCAGGTGGATTTTTTTACCAGCTGAGCCACAAGAGAAGCCCAAGAATACTAGAGTGGATATCCTACCCCTTCTCCAGTGATCTTCCTGACCCAGGAATTGAACCGGGGTCTCCTGTATTGCAGGCAGATTCTTTACCAACTGAGATATCAGCTCCCATGAAAGGAGTATTTTATTGCTGAATTATAAGTGCATGAAGATCATAAAAAGTGGACTGACTTTTAGTTCATTGTATTACAGTTTTTAAATTCTCTAAAATCAGCCTTTTATTTTTTGTAGTAAGGACACTCAACTCTCATCCTTCCACACCCAATACTGTGATGCCCTCTACCTTAGGTCCTCCACAAAACTAAAGCTTATTTTATATCTCCATTGTACATAGAGGCAGCAGTAAAGTATAGGAGAGTCATTAGGGTTGCTGATGTAATTTCACTGCATGATCTGAATACAATTATCCCCCTGAAAGCAGTAAGAATACAAATAAGAGCTGACATCTACTGGGCTCTTGTTCTGTCTAATCACTGTCTTCACTGTTTAATTATTTTACTTGTCTCAGTTCAGTCGCTCAGTTGTGTCCGACTCTTTGCGACCCCATGAACCACAGAACACCAGGCATCCCTGTCCATCACCAACTCCCAGAGCCTATCCAAACTCATGTCCATTGAGTCGGTGATGCCATCCAACCATCTCATCCTCTGTCGTCCCCTTCTCCTCCTGCCACCAATCCCTCCCAACATCAGGGTCTTTTCCAATGAGTCAACTCTTCGCATGAGGTGGCCAAAGTATTGCAGTTTCAGCTTTAGCATCTGTCGTTCCAATGAACACTCAGGACTGATCTCCTTTAGGATGGATTGGTTGGATCTCCTTGCAGTCCAAGGGACTCTCAAGAATCTTCTCCAACACCACAGTTCAAAAGCATCAATTCTTTGGTGCTCAGCTTTTTTCACAGTCCAACTCTCACATCCATACATGACCACTGGAAAAACCATAGCCTTGACTAGACAGACCTATATTGGCAAAGTAATGTCTCTACTTTTTAATATGCTGTCTAGGTTGGTCATAACTTTTCTTCCAAGGAACAAGCATCTTTTAATTTCATGGCTGCAGTCACCATCTGCAGTGATTTTGGAGCCCCCCAAAATAAAGTGTGCCACTGTTTCCACTGTTTCCCCATCTATTTTCCATGAAGTGATGGGACCAGATGCCATGAACTTAGCTTTCTGAATGTTGAGCTTTAAGCCAACTTTTTCACTCTCCTCTTTCACTTTCATCAAGAGGCTTCTTAGTTCCTCTTCACTTTCTGCCATCAGAGTAGTATCATCTGCATATCTGAGGTTATTGATATTTCTCCTGGCAATCTTGATTCCAGCTTGTGCTTCTTCCAGCCCAGTGTTTCTCATGATGTACTCTGCATATAAGTTAAACAAGCAAGGTGACAATATACAGCCTTGACGTACTCCTTTTCCTATTTTGAACCAGTCTGTTGTTCCATGTCCAGTTCTAACTGTTGCTTCCTGACCTGCATACAGGTTTCTCAAGAGGCAAGTCAGGTGGTCTGGTACTCCCATCTCTTTCAGAATTTTCCACAGTTTATTGTCTAAGCTCATTTAATCCTCACAATAGTCCTATTAACAGGTATTGTCACTATCTCCATTTTACACATAAAGGAATAGAAATACAGAGAGGTTAATTAATTTGCCCAAGTTCATGTTAATTAGCAAATTACACTGATTTCTATACAGATGAATGTATATTCATGAGACTCTTGGAAACCTTCATTTTATAGCAATTTTAACAAGACAGGCCACCTCATATGAAGATTTGACTCATTGGAAAAGACTCTGATGCTGGGAGGGATTGGGGGCAGGAGGAGAAGGGGATGACAGAGGATGAGATGGCTGGATGGCATCACTGACTCAATGGACGTGAGTCTGAGTGAACTTCAGGAGTTGATGGACAGGGAGGCCTGGCGTGCTGCTATTCATGGGGTCACAAAGAGTCAGACACAACTGAGTGACTGAATTGAACTGAACTGAACAAGACATTGCAAAAATTAAAATAACTTAGGTAGCAGTGCAACATAAGATATAATTCTCTCAGTACAACAACAGTAAAGATAAAGATTAAAATGAAAGTAAAGAATATAATAGAAATGGAGAAAATAATAGATGCTAAATCAATTAATATTGGCAGTTATAACATCTATATAAATTTTAATTAGCTCTCACTATTTTCCTAGCACCTTACAATTATTATATTTACTCTTCACATTTAATCCTCACAATAGTCCTATTAGTTATAACCTACTAGTTCACAACCCTACTAGTTCAGGTACTATATTATCACTATTATATGGATTAATGAATTGAGACTTAGAGACATTATGTATCCTGTTAAAGTTCAAACGAGGTCTTCCAAGGTGGCTCAGTGGTAAGGTAAAAAGAATCCTCTTGCCAATGCAGAAGCCACAGGAGATGCAGGTTCAATCCCTGGGTTAGGAAGAACCCATGGAAGAGGAAATTGCAGCCCACTCCAATATACTTGCCTGGGGAATTTCATGGACAGAGGAGACTCATGAGGTACAGTCCATGGGATCGCAAAGAGTCAGACATGAGTAAGCATGCACAATCTATTAAAGTTCAAACAGCTAGAAACCTGAAAGAAATGAGAAACTAAGTCTTATCATTCAGAGCTCACACTAGGTTAAGTTACTTGAATTTGCCACCTCTTATATCTGAATTGTAAATTCGATCATTTCATTCATCAATTGATACCAAAACCTATGGGAGCACAAAAAAGGAAAAAAATGGGCTGACTGCAAGTCTAAAGACATTCTTAAATTCTAAATAATACACTTACAAATGAATTTAAACATTAAAAAAATTATACCAGTGGTAATGATTTCATGAATGTAAACTTATGTCAAAACCTGTCAAATTGTATACTTTAAGTATGTGCAGTTCATTGTATGTCAATGATACTTCAGCAAGGCTATTTGTTCTCTTATAAGTTCAATATCATAAAGATCATACAAGGTTTATTCCACAAATGTAGTCATGGTTCAGTAGTAAATATATACACACACATGCACAAACATACATGATAAACATTATTAGATTGAAAGAAAAGAGATGTGTAATCATCTTTTAGTTCAGTTCAGTTCAGTCACTCAGTCATGTCAAACTCTTTGCGACCCCATGAATCCCAGCACGCCAGGCCTCCCTGTACATCATCAACTCCCAGAGTCTACCCAAACCCATGTCCATTGAGTCAGTGATGCTATCCAGCCATCTCATCCTCTGTCGTCCCCTTCTCCTCCTGCCCCCAATCCCTCCCAACATCAGGGTCTTTTCCAATGAGTCAACTCTTCGCATGAGGTGGCCAAAGTATTGCAGTTTCAGCTTTAGCACCAGTCATTCCAATGAACACTCAGGACTGATCTCCTTTAGGATGGATTGGTTGGATCTCCTTGCAGTCCAAGGGACTCTCAAGAATCTTCTCCAACACCACAGTTCAAAAGCATCAATTCTTTGGCGCTCAGCTTTTTTCACAGTCCAACTCTCACATCCATACATGACCACTGGAAAAACCATAGCCTTGACTAGACAGACCTATATTGGCAAAGTAATGTCTCTGCTTTTTAATATGCTGTCTAGGTTGGTCCTAACTTTCCTTCCAAGGAGTAAGTGCCTTTTAATTTCATGACTGCAATCACCATCCGCAGTGATTTCGGAACCCCAAAAAATTAAGTCAGCCACTCTTGAGAGTCCCTTGGACTGCAAGGAGATCCAACCAGTCCATTCTGGAGGAGATCAGCCTTGGGATTTCTTTGGAAGGAATGATGCTAAAGCTGAAACTCCAGTACTTTGGCCACCTCATGCAAAGAGTTGACTCATTGGAAAAGACTCTGATGCTGGGAGGGATTGGGGGCAGGAGGAGAAGGGGATAACAGAGGATGAGATGGCTGGATGGCATCACTGACTCGATGGATGTGAGTCTGAGTGAACTCTGGGAGTTGGCGATGGACAGGGAGGCCTGGCGTGCTGCGATTCATGGGGTCGCAAAGAGTCGGACTGAACTGAACTGAACTGAATGACTGAGCGACTGAACTGAACTGTTTCCACTGTTTTCTCATCTATTTCCCATGAAGTGATGGGACCAGATGCCATGAACTTAGCTTTCTGAATGTTGAACTTTAAGCCAACTTCTTCACTCTCCTCTTTCACTTTCATCAAGAGGCTTTTTAGTTGCTCTTCACTTTCTGCCATAAGGGTGGTGTCATCTGCATATCTGAGGTTATTGATATTTCTCCCAGCAACCTTGATTCCAGCTTGTGCTTCTTCAAGTCCAGTGTTTCTCATGATGTACTCTGCATATAAGTTGAATAAGCAGGGTGACAATATACAGCCTTGACGTACTCCTTTTCCTATTTGGAACTAGTCTGTTGTTCCATGTCCAGTTCTAACTGTTGCTTCCTGACCTGCATACAGGTTTCTCAAGAGGCAGGTCAGGTGGTCTGGTATTCCCATCTCTTTCAGAATTTTCCACAGTTTCTTGTGATCCACACAGTCAAAGGCTTTGGCATAGTCAATAAAGCAGAAATAGATGTTTTTCTGGAACTCTCTTGCTTTTTTTCGATGATCCAGTGGATGTTGGCAATTTGATCTCTGGTTTCTCTGCCTTTTCTAAAACCAGCTTGAACATCTGGAAGTTCACGATTCACGTATTGCTGAAGCCTGACTTGGAGAATTTTGAGCATTAAAAAATGGCATTTAATTTAATGTGCTTTCCTGACTATTTACATATTAACAAAATAGGAGGTAAATTTAAATTTTTAAATTTACAATCAGAAACACATATAATGGAGAAAAAAGGCAGAGAAATTGTAGCATACTAGGGAGATTGGTTTTAGGAGAAAGCAATTTGAATTCATGCTTTTTATAACAGCTCCTTACTACAACCTTACTTGTTCTAGGTGCTCAATTGTGTCCAACTCTTTGTGACCCCCCATGGACTATAGCCTACCGGCTCCACACTTGATGGAAGCAAGAATACTGGAGTAAGTTACCATTCTCTTCTCCAGGGGATCTTCTCGACCCTGGGTTCAAACCCAGGTCTCATGCGTTGCAGATAGATTCTTTACCATCTAACCCAACTTAAGATAGTAAGTCAGGAGACAATGCTTTTTAAGCTACAAACCATAGTGATAAAGCAAATTGGAAGTGAGACAAAATTTGGAGGCAATAAAACAGACAAAGATGTAGTAAGGGCTGTGATTTAGCAAATGAAAAATGTAGAAAACCAGCTATAAGGAAAGCTGAGAAGCAACCTGGTTTGTATTATAGAATATGATGAGGATGAAGGTGAGGTCAGAAACTGATTGGTTGAAAGACACATTGGGGTAATTTGATTTGGAAAGCCCCTTCAGGTTTCCACACAGCTGTGCAGCTAGCCCTCCCTTTGCAACCAGACTTTCCTTCTCTGGAGAGGTCACTTGTCAGGACTGGGGATTGGACACACTGTAGACAGAGAAAGAGTTCTGAAAACTGCAGATTCATTCAGTGTTAATGTCCTCAAAGCTGAAACAGAAATCTCTTTTCCTCCCAATCCCCCAAAATATTAGAGCCAGGGTTATTCCCTCCAGACGGATTGGAAATGTCTTCTTTAGGGATCCTGAGTGGATGTTTTAAAATACCTAAAGATACTTTGTTTATATGCCAATGATAAGTTTCAAAATACAATTTAAAAAAAATACACACACTACAGCAACAATCAAAACTACCAAAAATATCCAGGAATTGGTTAAGAATTTACAGAATTGATTTGTAACAATACTTTAAAAGTCTACATGTGGGGCAAGTTCTTAATTAATAAAATGACTTGCCTTGTTTCTTTTTAAAAAGACTAAACATTGTAAAGATGTTAGGCCCAAATCAATTGAGAAATATAATATCAATACATTGTTTTTATTAAAGATATTTTTAAATTATCATGATGTTCAACTGAAAAACTAAATAAGAGTAGCAGGAAAAAGTCTGAAACATAAAATCAATGGAAGCACAAATGCTATTTCACACACTGAAAGATGACAAGTATGCTGTAAACAGAAAAATTTGGCTTTGATAGAGTAAACCAACAATACAAGAATGGAAAGTACAGATGGAAGAATATGTAAGAACTTATATGATAAAAGTGAATTTCCTAGTCAGTAGGAAAAAGATCAATGATTAAGTAGAGTAACAAATGACCAGTCATGTACTCAAAATTGAAGTTAGATTGATACATATTTTTTGATTCGGGTATAATTGATCTACAATGTTGTGTTAGTTTCAGGTGTACAGCAAAGTGAATCTGTTATACATAAACATATATCCATAGATTGATATGTTTCTGTAACATAGAAGCTGTCCAATAGTAGGTTTTAAATTTCAAAGCAAACTATTCTAAAGCATACTGGAAGAAAAAATTAAATATATACAGATAAATTGCATGTAGATAAATTATGTACCTATATTAAAAATATATAGATATCTTAGACCAGAAAGTCTTGTTACAAGCATGCAATAAAATCAGAAGCCATAGAGAAGAAAATTCATAGATTGAATACATAATCAAATTTTATTTTAAATGGCACTGAAACATGTATAATATCATATATGAAATGAATCGCCAGTCCAGGTTCAATGCATGATACAGGATGCTTGGGGCTGGTGCACTGGGATGACCCAGAGGGATGGTATGGGGAGGGAGGTGGGAGGGGGGTTCAGGATGGGGAACACGTGTATACCCGTGGGGGATTCATGTTGATGTATGGCAAAACCAATACAATATTGTAAAGTAATTAGCCTCCAATTAAAATAAATAAATTTATATTAAAAAAATAAAATAACAAAGCTAACATTTATTCAGCCTGCATTATATGCTGAGTATGATGTTATTTCATTTATTCTTCACACCAGTGTTATGTTATATATTCTATTATTTCCATTTTTCAAAAAAAGACACTGAGGTTCATCAAAGAAAGTGATCTGACCAAGGTCCTATAACCTTCAAGTGGTGCATGAAGCCAAATCCTACACTGATTATTCCTAACTGGTCATCCATGGGTTCTCTAGCCAGGGACTCACAGTCGGACGCCCTCATTACTCCAAGATCAGGAGGTGGAGGGAAGTAATTTTTGACAACTTCAGAAGTGATAGGTTCTTCAGGCACAGGCAACTGAGGCTCAGGGATCTTCGATGGGAAGGGGAAACCCTGACATCCAGGTGACACAGGGTGCAGGCTAAAGTCTGAATGAAGTAGATCTGAAGTCTTCACTGGTGACAAGACCCTACACAATCTGCCTACCACCTGCACCCAGCCCCCTCATAGCTGGAAGATCTGCCCCATACTCACACTTTTATTGTTGCACTGCCCTCCAACTGTTCCTCCAACACTCCAGGCTCCTCCAGCTTCACAGTCTTGAGGGATGGTCCCTCTGCCTGAAATCCACATGTTTCACTGCTAAGTACCACATGTCTTTCTACAAAAGTTCCCTGAGGCCTCCCATGTCTACCCAACCTGATCAACCATCTCCTCCTTCCCCAGTGTTTTTCCCTCCTTAGCACTTATTGCTATCAAACATAGATTAGATTGGTTTTGGTTTTGTCTGTTGTCCTTCTTGCCCCTAAAAGGCAAATCCCATGAGAGCAGGAGTTTTCTCTATTTTGCTCACTTCTGTATTCCTGTGCTGTGCTTAGTTGCTCATTCATGTCCAACTATTTGTGACCCCGTGGACTGTAGCCAGCCAGGCTCCTCTGTCCACGGGGATTCTTCAGGAAAGAATACTGAAGTGGGTTGCCATGACCTCCTCCAGGGGATCTTCCCAACCCAGAAATCGAACCAAGGTCTCCCATGTTGTAGGTGGATTCTTTACCAGCTGAGCCATAAGGGAAGCCCAAGAATACTGGAGTGGGTAGGCAATCCGTCTCCAACATAACTTCTAGACCCAGGAATTGAACTGGGGGGCTCCTGCATTGTTGGCAGATTCTTTACCATCTGAGCCACTAGGTCCTAACACTTGGAATATTCCTGAGAAATAAATTAATAACATGATTTTTTAAAAGGGGTCACTTCCCCAAACTGCAAATATTAGTGACTCTCTCTTTGAATGTTTTAAAAGTCTTGCATAAAAACCGACTGAGAAACAAGAAAACAAAAGGTGCTTAAAAATTATTTTTTATTTTATTCTTTGGCTGTGCCAGGTCTTGGTTGTGGCAGGTAAAAATCTTCACTGCAGCAGGATCTTTAGTTGCAGCATGCAGGGTCTTGAGTTGTGGCACGTGGGCAGGATCAGTTCTCTGACCAGTGATCAAACCGGGCTCCTGCACTGAGAGCTCGGAGTCATAGCCCCTTGGTCACCAGGGAAGTCCCTAAAAGCTACTTCTGATCAGACTAAGATGTCCAAAACATCCAGCCAATAATCACCAAAATGAGTAGAGGACCAATATAAGAAAAGCAGCTGAAACACGGATTTTGCCCACTTCAGGTACAGCTGAGTGTGAGGGTCCTAAATGAGGTCTGAAGGGGTGGAAGCTGTCTATGTCACAAACACCCCTACAGCTCCCTTACAAACAGAGCCCTACAGTGAGCAGAAACTGCCAAAGTAATCAAAATTGAGCAGAATAGAGATTAAAACAGACAAAGAGAGACAATCCAGACAAAAATGTAGGATAAGAACATGGCCAGGAAATGTCACAAAACAAACCATTACAGTTTTTAAAATGATTTCTGTGTTAGATTTCAATACATGGTATTTAATGTTATTGACTGACTGATTTTGGCTGTGCTGGGTCTTCTTTTCTCTAGTTGCAGTGTGCGGGCACAAAACAAACCATTACAATTTTTAAAATGATTTCTCATTTATTTTATTTTTTTTTAACTTTTATTTCTGTGTTAGATTTCAATACATGGTATTTAATGTTATTGACTGATCGATTTTCGCTGTGCTGGGTCTTCCTTTCTCTAGTTGCAGTGTGCGGGCACAAAACAAACCATTACAATTTTTAAAATGATTTCTGTGTTAGATTTCAATACATGGGATTTAATGTTATTGACTGATTGATTTTGGCTGTGCTGGGTCTTCTTTTCTCTAGTTGCAGTGTGCGGGCTTCTCTTGTTGCAGAGCACGGGCTCTAGGCTCCTGGGCTTCAGTAGGTGTGGCTTGTGGGCTCAACAGTTGCAGTTCCCAGGCTCTAGAGCGCAGGCTCAGTAGTTGTGGTTCACGAGCTTAGATGCTCCATGACATGTGGGATTTTCCTGGACCAGGGATGGAACCCGTGTCTCCTTCATTGGCAGGCAGGTTCTTTACTACTGAGCCAACAGGGAAGCCTCTACAATTTTTAATAACATGAGAAGAGTTAAGCTTTGTGAAGATAGGAAAGTTGTCTATCTGACCCATGCTTCCCTATAAAAGTTTAAGTATAGGGATGGTATGGGGAGGGAGGAGGGAGGAGGGTTCAGGGTGGGGAACACATGTATACCTGTGGCGGATTCATTTTGATATTTGGCAAAACTAATACAATTATGTAAAGTTTAAAAATAAAATTTTAAAAAAAGTTTAAGTATATATAAAAGTGATTTCATGTACCAATTTTTAACGCTAAAGAATGTAAGTCAAATCTCCTACAAAATTTTAATGAGGAAAAATGAGAACAATAAAAAGAATAACATCCCTAGGGATAATGAAAATACTTCAAAAAGATGAACACAGAAAAGATACAATAAAAAAACAAAAACTCCAGAACCTTCTAATAGAAATGAGATAACAGGACTCAGGGAAGAATTAGAAATAAAAGAAAAAAAAATCAAACACTTCCTAGACAAAGTCTGAAATGGAAAGAAAATGAAAATAATGCATACGACAAAAGCTCCTAAAAGAAATAAGAGCTGAAAAGGAAAAAAAAAAAACTTAAAAGGAATGAAGAGATTAATTAATTAAAAAAGGGATTTTAGAGAAAGTAAAAATTATTGAGAACTAGCCAAAGAAGAGCCAACCTACAGTTACTAGGAGGCCTTAAAGAAGGAAAATACAGCAAGGTAATAGAATAAATTCTAAGAACACTAACTCAAGAAATGTTTCTGAAATTTCTTTTTAAAAGTTTTTTTTTAATTAAATTTATTTATTTTAATTAGAGGCTAATTACTTTACAATATTGTATTGGTTTTGCCATACATCAACATGAATCCGCCATGGGTGTACATGTGTCCCCAATCCTGAAGCCCCCACCCACCTCCCTCCCCATACCATCCCTCTGGGTCATCCCAGTGCACCAGCCCCAAGCTTCCTGTATTGTGCATCGAACCTGGACTGGCAATTCGTTTCTTATATGATATTATACATGTTTCAATGCCATTCTCCCAAATCATCCCCCACCTCCCTCTCCTACAGAGTCCAAAAGACTGTTCTACACATCTGTGTCTCTTTTGCTGTCTCCCATATAGGGTTATCATTACCATCTTTCTAAATTCCATATGTATGCATTAGTATACTGTATTGGTGTTTTTCTTTCTGGCTTACTTCACTCTGTATAATAGGCTCCGGTTTCATCCACCTCATTAGAACTGATTCAAATGTATTCTTTTTAATGGCTGAGTAATATTCCATTGTGTATATGTACCACAGCTTAAATTAGAAGTTGAAAGAACAAATTTGCCAACTGAGAATGCTGACCCAGAACAACTAACATGAAGCCATGTCTTAATATGATAATTGGACTTTAAATAAAAAGAGAAAATTCCTTGGACATCTATAAAAAACTGCTAATGACTTACAACAGGAATAAAAATAGATTATTCTAAGAGTTCTTCACAGTAACACTCTTTGATAAAAGAAAGTGGAGTAACCTATTAAAGATGTGGAGAGAAAGCAAGTGTGATGTTTCTATATGAAAAAATAACACTCCAGTAAAACTGTATAAACAGTTGTTAACTAAGGGACTGTTATTCTTATGAGTCTTTCTTAATAAATTTACTGGAGAATGAGTCTCAGACAACCAAAATGCCTAGGAAAAATCAATGTAAATATTGGTAGAGCATAAAACATACAGTTACTTTTAGAACTAAAACAAATGAAAGTTAAAAGAGAGAAAATAATGGCTACATGATCTGACAATCCAGTTAAATGGGAAACCCAATTAAAAATAGGATAGGGAAATGGAGAGAGCATATGCAAAAAAATAAATAAATAAAATTTAATACTGTCAAAAATTGTGCAGCTGGTGGTAGTATTAAAATTGTTATTCTGAGGCTGCTTATGTAATGTGACAATATTCATTATCCATGGTTTCCCTAACTTTTTTAGTAAGTCAAGAATTCATATATTCTCAGACATTATTTTTAAAAGACTCCCTTGCAAGGTAAAATTCATATGGTAACATCTAATGTTGTGTAATATTTCTTTGAGTAGAGAACAGAGCAATGACAAAAGAGTCGGAATGACTGAAATGTCCACCTCATTACTTATTTTAAAAGAACAGTCTTTGCTATCTGTTTTTTAATAGGCTCCAAAGACATCACAGTTGTCATATGATTTAATTTGAGGCCATTAACAATCTCAATATCTAGGACACTTAAGGCATGGGATCAGACATTCATTTCTCTTGGCCTTGGCTATTTGATAATCTGCAGTCTTCCAAGGTGTAACGCCATCTTTCCCCAACAAGGAAAGGTCATGCTTTGGAACACTCTTGTTTCTCATGGCTGACTGACCATCGTTGGCAGAATGACTTTCCCCTGATCTGCTGTAACATTTAAGCAGGCATGTCCAAGCTTGAGAAACAACCATTACTTCTGTTCTCAATTCAATAGCAAGATTGAGCATTTCATTTAAGAGATTCCATCATTCAGGAAATTTATACTCTGAGATGTTGCTGCTGTTGTTCCATCGCTAAGTCATGCCTGACTCTTTTTTGACCCAATGGACAGTAGGCTGCCAGGCTCCTCTGTCTATGGGATTTCTCAGGCAAGAATACTGGAGTGAATTACCATTTCTTTCCCCAGGGGATCGTCCTGACCCAGGGATCGAACCCCCATCTCCTGAACTGTCAAGCAGATCCTTTACCACTGAGCCACTAGAGAAGCCCCAAAATCTGAAATATGAGTCTTTAAAAATTATTGTCCATGCCCTTCTCTTTATTGATTCTTTCCTATAAATTACTAGGAAATTAATCTCTTTAGGAAACTCTGTCAAGGCTTCAGTTCCCTTCCCAAATCTTCTGACAACACTCACTATCTTCTCAGGATTACTAAAAAAAATTGGTTAAGTGTCCTTTCAGGTTGTCATGTACCATCCTCTGATTATCACTAAAGGAAAAATGACTATTGCATTTTCACACTCATTTCTGTACATCTATTATGTGCTTGTTTCAGACCATTTTCCCCAAATTTTATGATCATTGTCTGCAAACAGCTGCAATTTTCTCTAGACCTATAATCTTAGATGTCTAGAGACTTTGCTGACTGTTAGATGTTAGAACAGAAAAAACATTCAGTGTTTTAACCAAGAGATGAGTGCACTAGAGTTCTCTCTTTAGTATTGTTAGGAGAGACAGAGTGTTGAAGATGCGGGCTCTCAATGCAGGTTATCTCAAGTAACCATTGCAACATTTCCTTGAAGTCCACCTCCTACTCCTGATATCCACTCAACTTCAATACTGAGCCATTCTCACCTTCTTAACTGTCTCCTCTTGCATGTACTTTTAACTCTGAGGGTTTCCTTCTACTTCTCTCCATTAATCTACAGCTTATGCTACCTTCAGGAAGTCTTTATAAATTTCTAATTCTCAGTTAATAGTCTCAGCTAATGATCTCTGTTAATATTTTCAGTTAATGCTGTTAATATTATGAAATCATTTTTTGAAAGTATTTTCTATCATTTCAGAGAATTTGGTTCAAAAGGAAATGTAAATATGTGTTCTATTTCATTTTCTTGATCAACTCTCATGACAAAGATATATATATATTTATATGGGCTTCCCTGGTAGCTCAGCTGGTAAAGAATCCGCTTGCAATGCAGAAGACCTGGTTCCACTCCTAGGTTGGGAAGTTCCCCTGGAGAAGGGATCAGCTACCCACTCTAGTATTCTTAGGCTTCCCTAGTGGCTCAGATGGTAAAGAATCTGCCTGCAATGCAGGAGAACTGGGTTCGATCCCTGGGTTGGGATGATCCCCTGGAGGAGGGATGGCAACCCACTCCAATATTCTTGCCTAGAGACAAAGGAGCCTGGTGGGCTACAGTCCATGGGGTCGCAAAGAGTGGAACACAACTGAGTGACTAAGTATGTGTGTATATATATATATACACACACATATATATATAGCCACACCACTTGGCTTGTGGGATCTTAGTTCCCTAACTAGGGATAGAACCCAGGCCCCCTGCTGAGCCCTAACCACTGGTGTGTGTGTGTGTGTGTGTGCATGTGCACGCTCAGTCGCTCAATCATGTCCTACTCTTTGCAATCCCATAGACTGTAGCCTGCCAGGCTCCTCTGAATGTGGGATTCTCCAGGCAAGAACACTGGAGTGGGTTGCCAATTCCTTCTCCAGGAGATCTTCCCCATCTAGGGATTGAACCCGAGTCTCTTGCATCTCCTGCATTAGCAGGCGAGTTCTTTACTTCTAGGGCCACCTGGGTAGCCCCTCGCACCCCTAACCACTGGACCATGGGGGGCTTTCCTCATGACAATGATTTTCATGGTTACATTAAATGATTAAAGAGCAGCAAGATTGTTCTCTATGTTTTTATTACTTTAAAAAAACTTAAAGGAATTTATAAGCATATATATCTGTTCATTTTTTGTTATGTAACTGTTACTTCATGAGAAACACTGGGCTGGAAGAAGGACAAGCTGGAATCAAGATTACCGAGAGAAATATCAATAACCTCAGATATGCAGATGACACCACCCTTATGGCAGAAAGTGAAGAGGAACTAGAAAGCCAGATCACAGCATCTGGTCCCATCACTTCATGGGAAATAGATGGGGAAACAGTGGAAACAGTGGCTGACTTTATTTTTGGGGGCTCCAAAATCACTGCAGATGTTGATTGCAGCCATGAAATTAAAAGACACTTACTCCTTGGAAGGAAAGTTATGACCACCCTAGATAGCATATTTAAAAGCAGAGACGTTACTTTGTCAACAAAGGTTAGTCTAGTCAAGGCTATGGTTTTTCCAGTGGTCATGTATGGATGTGAGGGTTGAACTGTGAAGAAAACTGAGTGCCGAAAAATTGATGCTTTTGAACTGTGGTGTCGAAGAAGACTCTTGAGAGTCCCTTGGACTGCAAGGAGATCCAACTAGTCCATTCTAAAGGAGGTCAGTCCTGGGTGTTCTTTGGAAGGACTGATGCTAAAGCTGAAACTCCAATACTTTGGCCACCTGTTGCTAAGAGTTGACTCATTGGAAAAGACTCTGATGCTGGGAGGGATTGGGGGGTAGAGGAGAAGGGGATAACAGAGGATGAGATGGCTGGGTGGCATCACTGACTCGATGGACATGAGTTTGAGTGAACTCAGGGAGTTGGTGATGCACAGGGAGGCCTGGCATGCTGCAATTCATGGGGTAGCAAAGAGTCAGACATGACTGAGAGACTGAACTGAACTGTTACTTAGATATTTCTGCTTATACAGAATATTTTATTGTCAAAATAGTGATAGCTTAATGAAAATAAGTGGAATTTTCTTTTTTCTCTATGTTGTAGAGTAGTTTAAATAGCACAGTTGTCTATTCCTGTAGATTTAAAAGAACTAACATTTAAAATGATATTGAACTGTCCTTTTTTTAGTTAATTAATTAATTGGCTAATAATAATGATCAGCCAATTTAAAAAATATCTACTTTATTTATTGATTTAGCTGTGTCAAGGCTTAGCTGTGGCACATGGCATCTTCGTTGCATCATGCAGGATCTTTGTTGTGCTGAATGGTCTCTCTAGTTGTGTCCAGGCTCAGTAGTTCAAGGTGTGAGCTCAGGTGCCCTGCAGTATGTGCTATCCTAGTTTCACAACCAGAGATCAAACCCACGTCCTCTGCATTGAAAGGTGGGTTCCTAACCACCAGATCACCAGCGAGTTCCTGAACTGTCCTTTTTTAACAGGGGTAACTTTTTAATACTTTTGGGGCTTCCCTGGTGTTTCAGATGGTAAAGAATCTGCCTGCAATGTGGGAGACCTGAGTTCGATCCCTAGGTTGGGAGGGTCTCCTTAAGGAGGGCATGCAACCCACTCCAGCATTCTTGCCTGGAGAATCCCCATAGACAGAAGAGCCTGGCAGGCTACAGTCCATAGGGTCACAAAGAGTTGGACATGACTAAGTATAGCAGAGCACAAAACTTTTTAATAACTTTCTCAATCTCATCTGTTGATATTGGTCTAGTCATATAATCCTGACTTAATTGTATTCATTTATACTTATTGATAGTCTTTTTTATTCAGAATTTAAAATCAGTTGGCATAGAGTTGTACCATAAATTTTTAAACTGATTTCATTTAATCTTTCATGGGTTCTTTTATAATTGACTTAGCTTACTGTTTTGCTTATTTACTGCAAATAACAGTCTTGGATTCATATAAAATTCTGTTTTCATTCTAATTTTAGCTTTATATTTTTGTCTCTTCTATTGGGTTTATGTCTTTGTGTTCCCTTTTTCTGTTTTCTTTAATTTAATATTTATTTCACTTATTTCCCTAATATCTTGTTTAGTAGTAAAAGTATTGAATTCCATGAAGTTTTACAAATAAAATGTTGCTTGAATTTTTAACATGTAGGTTTTAGCTTAAAATTCTAGACTTATTCCTAACAGATTTCCCTTAAAATCAAGTAGGGAAGGGTTGTTCATGATAAAGGATATTAGTCAATACATTTCTAATGAAGAAAATGTAAAATCAAAAAAGGCAGATTTTCACTTAGAATAAAACTTGAAGGACTGTTTGGAAGTCTCAACAAAGATTAAAGAGCTTATGCTTCTCCAAGCAATTAATTGTTCTCTACTTTCCTTCAACCTTAAACCTCATCCTTGGTGGGAGGTTTACATACCTCCTCTTCTGGTGTGTTTTTTTGTTTTGTTTTATTTCATCTAGGGATACAGTTTCTGATATTTATTCTGTTGTGGTACATTGATAACTTCTATTCACTCTCATTTCTTACAAAGTTGGGAAAATTTCCTGAGTTGAATGACATTTTTACAATGGGGATAACAAAACCAGTATTTAAAAGGAAACCTGACATTGGGATTGTTGACATCAAGTAGAAAGTAAACATTTGGATTTCATTGAGCATTTCCATCTATCTTCAAATCACGTACAATGATGAGACTCTGTCCTGGTATATCTCTACAATGTCACCAAGCCCATTCATGAACTTATCTGAAAAAGACTGACAAACCTCATGGATGGAGAAAAGAAAATCTGAGGAACATTCCTCCAGAGCCAGATTCATGCTAACTCCAACTCTGCTCACCATACTTCTATTAATGAATATTGAGTATGATTTTATTTTCTTACCTACTAGATGACACTAGATTTTGCATAAACTGTTACTTGAGTAATTCACTTTTAAATCTAATAAAGAACTTCACACACAGTTGATTGTATCTTTGAACTTGGAGTATTCCCAAACTTGATTTCAGTATCTACCAAATGTGATAGAACCCTCAGCTTTATGTCCTCAAATTAGTAAATACTCTAATTCTTCTCAAAATAGACATGTACTTCATTTAATTTTAGCAAGTCTTAATAAGAACTTCTGGAAATTGTATTTGTTCTACCAGCTCTAACTAGAAAAGCTTACATTGTTCTCACTGCTAATGGCATAAAGCTAGAAGTATCTACATAAAGGCAGTTTGGAAAAAAATGACATGGAATATCTACTCTCTCTTCTACCTAACCCCCCACCCCCACCCCAGAACAGCTCACCAACCAAAGGGAAGCCTACCTTCGAGCAGGACCACTCCTTCCAAGCCCCTACTCAAGTTGGCTGCCACTTCCCTCTCATCCTTACCTCTGATTTTTTCCCACCAGAAAGTTCTACCAAAAGTCACCAATCAGGACTCATCTTGTCCCCTTTCCTTTCCAAATTGTTGTCTGAGGAACCCAGAAACAGTCATCCCAATACCATAAGGGTACCTGTTTTTCCCAGGAAACTACTCCTTTTCTCCCACGAAGCCCAGCTGGAACCATGTGCGTCATCAACTAGCTACATAGCTTTCCCACATTGCCAAATGTGGATACAGTCCCCATTCTGAAATAAATCCCTTATTATGCCAGGAAAAGAAACCAATCTGCCCAGTCACCCTGCAAGGGCACAGTTATCTGTAGAAAACTCCAATTATCAGGAAGCCTTCCTGTAACGTTATCTGCAACCCATCAGAAAGTCCCAGACTTGTAAGCATTGCAAGGGACCTACCCATCCACACTGGTCAAGGGACCTGTTCTTTGGGATTTCCAGTTCGATATATATATATATGGCTTTCCCTCACATACCCCAAGCACACCATCATAAAATTTCACTAGGTGGCCAGAGCTTTAAATGAACCTGTTTCTGCCAGTACAGGAAACATAAGAGAGGCAGGTTCAATCCCTGGGTGAGGAAGATCCCCTGGAGGAGGGCATGGCAACCCACTCCAGTATTCTTGCCTGGAGAATCCCATGGACAGAGGAGTTTGGTGGGCTACAGTTCATAGGATCGAAAAGAGTCAGACATGACTGAAGTGACTGAGCACACACATAAAAATTGAACAATATAAATGCTACACTAGTTCTGAAATAAGTGGCAGGTGACAATATTGATGAATCTCATTCTAAAATAAAAGGACAAGCAGATAACTATTCAACATAATAGAATACTCAACTGAAAAGAAGAATGCAGATAATTTTTTTTTAATTTGGAAATACAGTACTTCTGAAATACAAGCAACAAGATAGTGAAGAGGAGAAAGGCCTGATTTAGATGATCAAATACAGGAATTTCTCCAAAATGCATAGGAAAATGCTAGATATAAGAGGGAAAACAACACAAGGAGAATTGATTCCAGATAAAATATCAACAAATAAGACTCAGATAGAGAATGGGGAGATATAAGTGCAAGAATACTGCACGGAAAAAATACTTTGTTGGAGAACAAAATGAGAAAATAGACTCTAGTGTAGAAACTAATTGCAAAATAGAAGATTCATGACATGCAACTGAGGCTTTAAAGTGGGTATCAGACTATCTTGCTGGAGTACACAATTGCAACCACTAAATTATCAGGGGTAGGGGGTTAAAAATACTTTCTAGAAAAAATAAAACCTAACCAGAATCTTACAAAAGATCATAGAAAAGGGAAGTGGCTTGGAAGAACTCTTAGAGACATAAAATGACATGATCCATGACCCATTCTAGGAGCTATGTATTTATTCATTTCTTCTGCAGGAGACCCTGGTTCGATTCCTGGGTCAGGAAGATCCACTGGAGAAGGGATAGGCTACCCACTCCAGTATTATTGGGCTTCCCTGTGGCTCAGCTGGTAAAGAATACATCTGCATTGCAGGAGACCTGGGTTCAATTCCTGGGTTGGGTAGATCCCCTAGAGAAGGGAAAGACAACCCACACTAGTATTCTAGACTGGAGAACTTCACGGACTGTATAATCCATGGGGTCGGAAAGAGTTGAACATGACTGAATGACTTTCACTCTTAGACTCTGTCCTAAAAACTCTATGGTGGATTTCCTATCTATATTTGTATTTAGTAAATACAACTTTCAAGAATTTTAATAAGAATAGAAAGCCTTAAGTTACATTTTTTTTTCTACAACATAAAGATTTCCCAATTAGAGCCAGGGAATCTTGGATGATGGTTGGGGCCTTGAGTAGGTTGAGGGCCACCCTTCTGCCATGCATGTGAGTCCAAGTATGAGTTTTCCAAGTATCTCTCAAAGTTAAACCAAAATGATCTCTATCATAAACATGTTTTGCTACATATCAGGTGGCACTAGTGGTACAGAACCCACTTGCCAATGTAGAAGACATAAGAGACGGGGATACATGAATGATGGTGCTTCAGCCATAAAAATAGCCAGAAGTATTGATCAGTTCCATTATGGGCAATAGGATCATTGCCAACACACACACACAAATACACATACATCTATACCCCATTCATGAGAAACACTGGGCTGGAAGAAGCACAAGCTGGAATCAAGATTGCTGGGAGAAATATCAATAATCTCAGATATGCAGATGACACCACCCTTATGGCAGAAAGTGAAGAAGAACTAAAAAGTCTCTTGGTGAAAGTGAAAGAAAAGAGTGAAAAAGTTGGCTTAAAGCTCAATGTTCAGAAAACTAATATCATGGCATCTGGTCCCATGACTTCATGGGAAATAGATGAGGAAACAGTGGAAACAGTGGCAGACTTTATTTTGGGGGGCTCCAAAATCACTGCAGGTGGTGACTGCAGCTATGAAATTAAAAGACGCTTACTCCTTGGAAGGAAAGTTATGACCAACCTAGACAGCATATTAAAAAGTAGAGACATTACTTTGTCAACAAAGGTCCATCTAGTCAATGCTATGGTTTTTCTAGTAGTCATGTATGGATGTGAGAGTTGGACTATAAAGAAAGCTGAGCACTGAAGAATTGATGCTTTTGAACTGTGGTGTTGGAGAAGACTCTTGAGAGTCCCTTGGACTGCAAGGAGATCCAACCAGTCCATCCTAAAGGAGATCAGTCCTGGGTATTTATTGGAAGGACTGATGTTGAAGCTGAAACTCCAATACTTTGGCCAACTGATGCAAAGAGCTGACTCATTGGAAAAGACCCTGAAGCTGGGAAAGATTCAGAGCAGGAGGAGAAGGGGATGACAGAGGATGAGATGGTTGGATGGCATCACTGACTCAATGAACATGAGTTTGGGTAAACTCCGGGAATTGGTGATGGACAGGGAGGCCTGTGTGCTGAGGTTCATGGGGTCGCAAAGAGTCGGACACGACTGAGTGACTGAACTGAACTGTACTGAACTGAATATACCCCACACATATAAAAAACACTTTGGTAGAACAGAGAAACAGACCACTAAACAGACTGAAAATCACATGATGACAGAATAATTCTAATATCTGCTCTGATTGCTTGGATAGCCTTCCTTCAAAATCTTTGCCCAAGTCACATCCTGTACCTTTAAGAAATGACACACTGATAACACCTAACCTCTCAATCCTGTTGGGCTAAATCCCAACTCTAACCGTGTCTATACAGCGACAAGTTCTGCCCAGTGTGAAACTCAAAAGATAACATTGTTCTGGTCCCCTTTATAAAGGAAGCTGCCTGGTTTCTCCTAGCCCAGAACTGAGAACATTCCAGAGCTTCCTCCAAGATGCTGCTGATCCTGCTCTCAGTGACCTTGCTGGCCCTGAGCTCAGCTCAAAGCCTGTTTGATGGTAAGAGAAAGAAAGGGGAGAGTGCTGAGACTCTGCTTGGGGCTTAAAGGGATGGCACTGCAGTGAGGAAGATAGTAAGAGAGGACAAAAATGAAAGATGAGGTACAGAGTTCTTAAGGCAAGGATAAAGCCCTTCACATCCTCATTGACACCAAGGCCTCATACTTTATTTAAAGTGCAATTCCAACCCAATCCAGAATTTTAACCAGAGGAATGACAAGGTAAGTTTTTAACAAAGTTCTCTCTATGTGTTATGAAGGATGCATTGGAAAAAAAGAAAGACTGGAACAGAGATGTTTCTTCGTGAAGATGTTATGGTAATCAAAGTAGGCAGTAGATGAGGGTGACCTTGCTAGGAGGTGCCAGATGGATGGAGGAGGTGAAGCCCATTCAGAGCTATTTCGGAGAAAGAGACTAGGATAATCTCTCTCTCTCTCTCTCTCTCTCTCTCTCTCTCTCTTTCTCTCCATGTAGATACAGAGATCCCAGGAACCAGTGGTCTCATTTTACCCCCATCCATATTTAATATTTCAGTACATTGTTCCCAATATGGGCAAGCTTGTATCCACTTGTTTACTGCTGGTTGCCCCACCTTGAGAAATATAAGTAAAGGATTTCATGAATGGATATCTTAGAATTCTCATAGGATATAAGTCAATATAAGTAAAGGATTTCATGAATTGAGAGGGCAGAAGTCCACTAAAATATGACATTAAAATATCCCAGCACTTCACCTAAATTAGCATTACGGTTTGAGGGATCCTAGGCTTCCCTTGTAGCTCAGTCAGTAAAAAGTCTGCCTGCAAGGCCGGAGACCCAGGTTCAGTTCCAGGCTCAGGAAGATTCCCCTGGAGAAGGAAATGGCAACCCACTCCAGTATTCCTGCCTGGAGAATCCCAAGGACAGAGGAGCCTGGCAGGCTATAGTCTATAGGGTTGCAAGAGTCAGACACAACAGAACAACTAAGCTACACACACACAGGGAGGACAAAACTGCCTTTTCTCTTAGAGTTTGTGATTGATCCTCAGCACAGGAGCATCCCTGCCATTGCTTCATGTCTTCCTCCCTTTGCAATAGCATCACAGACAGTGATGGACAAGTTAAATTCAGGGATATAGAGATGTAGTTGAAAAGTCCCATTCCCTGTACAACAGCTGCGAGCCCTGAACTTACTTTACACTTCATCTTCTGCTTCTTTCCCTAGAAGGCATCCATGAAGACTTCCCTGCCCCATATATGGCAAGACTTGATTAATTCTCATTCAACCTTTTTTTTTCCATTAGCCACTTTTCATTTTTCCGGTGTCCTACTGTCATCTTTGTCTTGTCAAGGACTGATTAATGCTAGAAACCCTTCCCAGGTGGCTCAGAGGCCAAGAATCTAGCTGCAACACAGGAGACCAGGGTTCAATCCCTTGGTTGGGAAGATTCTTTGGAGAAAGAACTCCATTCCATTCCATTCCATTCCATTGTTCCTGCCTGGGAAATCCCATGGACAGAAGAACCTAGCAGCCAAAAGTCCGTGGGGTCGCAAAAGACTCAGATACGATTAAACAACAACAGCAATTAGCTTGGATGACACAGGAGAATTCTGCCTATATACTCTCTGACCAGAAATGACTGTTTAGTACCAACCACTCAACTTGGTCCTTCTTCCCTAATATTCCTCTCTCTAAATATATGGTTTAAGAAAACATGTAAAGAAATGGAATCTGGGTCCCTTTGTCCCTGTAATTAATTTTGCTCACTGTTATTTAGTCACCCTTAGGCAAACCATTATTTATGTTTCTCTCTATCTCTCTTTATTGTTGCTTATCAGGTCTTAGAAGAAGTGAATTCCACATATGCATTCAACTGGCCAGACTTGAAGTCACAGATGTCAGTTCACATCACTGACCCAAAATATAACCAGCAACATAACTGACATTGATAATCCATTTGCTTTCTCTTGTCTTTGGAAGCATCCTCTGAGAATTCTAAGATATCCAATAACTTCATTTTTGCCAAATTGAGGACACCTGTTTGTCTCAAGAACACAAAATTACTATTCAATATCACTAGTATGTGGGTGAACAGGAACCCTGCAAAATGAAGCTGAGGGTAAGAGGGAAATTGGTAGTTCACAAGCAGGTCCTAGGAGAAAGGGAATGATAAGGTGACCAGAGATCAAAATAAGAGGGGTGCCTTCCATCACCAAGTTCTTCTATTCCTGTGCTGTATCCTACAGATGCAGAGAATCCAGACCAGGGCTCCCCTGAGCACTTTCAGAGATCTACTGAGGGACCTGAAACACCACCGCCTGGAGCCCCTCCTAATGGTGAAAACCTAGAAGGTGAATCTCAGCTAGGTCCAGCCCCACAAGATGGTGAACCTCAGCAAGGACCACCCCCACAAGGTGATGGACCTCAGCAGAGACCACGTCCACAAGGTGATGGATCTCAGCAAAGACCACCTCCACGAGATGGTGAACCTCTGCAGAGACCACCCCCACCAAAGCAACGTTGTCATCACCATCCTCCCCCACTTTCTCCTGAAAGACATCGCAGACCACCACCCCTAAGACGTGGACCACAAAGATCTCCCCAAGGCCCACCAACCCAGTAATCTGGAATTCAATGACAGGTATGACTCAAGCTCACTTTCCATAAAGGTCCTAACCACTACAAGTTCCACACTTTATTATGTCATTGAATCAACTGAAAATATGTGGAAATTGCCTACTCCTGGATTCCAGTCCAAATATTTCTGTTCAGATATTCTGGAATAAAGTAGCAAGACTTTGTATTTATTACATGCTATCCAAGGTGATTCTGATTTTAAGAAAGATGGACCATAGATTGCCTTTTCCCTGATGACTACCTGTCGTAAAGTGGGTTGGTGATGAGAAAGTAGAGCCGTGTTCTCCCTTGTCCTCTCCTCTCCTCCTCCTCAGGCTCAATGACTTCCCTTCTCAAGTTTCCACCTGCCAGGCCTCCCAGGTCCCATGTGCCTGATAAATGATACTTTAATTTTTATGCCTGTAATGTTACCCAGTTTTTAAAATATTGACTTTTGATTTAATATATGCTCAAAGTAAGAAAAAAAGAAAACAAGACAAAAGTATGAAGTTAATTCTTAACAGCATATTACATCCTGCCTTCCCATTTCCTTCCCCAAAGGCCACCACAATTAGCTCCTTTGAACATCCCCTTGGGAATATTTAGACTTCCCAGGTAGCTCAAATGGTAAAGAATCTGGCTGCAATGTGGGAGACCTGGGTTCGATCTCTGAATCAGGAAGATCCCCTGGAGAAGGGCATAGCAACCCACTCCAGTATTCTCGGCTGGAGAATTCCATGGACAGCGGAGCCAGGCAGGCTACAGTCCATAGGGTTTCAAGGAGTCAGACACAACTGAGTGACTAAAACACACACACACAAACATATGCTATCTTTTCATGTGCAAATACTATACTATTTTATTTACATATCTATAAGTTCTTATTTCAAATAACATATTTTGGGGGATCTTTTATTTTTATTGAAACACAGTTGATGTACAATATTATACTAGTTTCAGATGTACTACTTAGTGATTCGACATTTATATGCATTATAAATTGATCACTACCAGAAGTCTAGTAAGCATTTGTTAAATAACTTATTTCTTAGAAAAATTCCATATCAATTTATAGAGCTATATGGATCTGTTTGCTCCTGGTTTTATTTTCATTTTAACTGTATTCTATTCCTTTGTCTGACTGTGCCATGATTTCTTTAACTAAAGCTCTATCAATGGACACTTAGGCTACCCTCAGTTTTTTGCTATTATAGGATATACTGCAGTAACCATCTTTGTAAATATAATGTATGTTTGAACATTATAAATAGCAGCCTAGAGACAAACAGCCTAAGAAAAAACTTTCTTCATCTTGCAAGCAACAATTTAGAACTCACTGTCTGTTACATGCATTCTAATCATAAACAAGAACATTTAGAAGATTACAGGACATGGAGGAAGAACAGAAAGTGAGAAGTTGGGCTCTCATCAACTTCCTTTCAGTTACCAGCAGGGCTATGAACTCAGTTTCCAATACTCTCTGAACTTCCCTTTTTTTCATTTCAGAAAATATGAAGATATGTGTCCTTCAGAAAGCCATGGAAGAAGGCAGTCTATCTTCCATTTATCAATAAAAAAATCAGCATCTAATTTCTAAGTGTCATGTCTCATTCTGGGTGTTTGTGAGTCTGAAATTTGAGGGCCGTGAACCCAGCATAGGAGCATCAAAGACCTGTTCTCATCGATAGTTCCGGATGGCTTCCTCTGGGGCCACCTTCCTAGGAAACATTTTCCCTTCATTCTTTGCTTGAGGACAGAAGTGTGTATCTCCTTTCAACCTGCTTTTGCCTCCTCCTTCCCCCTAGAACCATTACTCATAAGCCATATACCTCTTCCTCTCCCTCCATGGTTTCTACGGCATTAGGCCATATTTTATTTTCTTTACACTTTTAACTAAGACTCTAGTAATGTTAGGGAAATAAGGAAAATATTGCAAACGTAAGAAGTTGCACAGAATGGAAATTCTTAAAATTTCCGAAATAATTGATGCTATTGCTAGGGAAATGAGTGGTTCTAGGTCCTTACTCTCTGGAGTCTACTATATCCCACCTCCATATTTTTTTTAAACATTTCTCAGTTTTCTCCCTCCTTAGATCCCCGGCCTTTCTTTACAAAACCTGAGTATATTTCATAAAGGAAGTGGTATGCTCCAAAGGAATTTGGAGTTCTTCAGACTTGAGTTTAAATCCTATCTCTTTATGTTAGCTCTGGGCTCTTAGCAAGCTGCTTCAGGCTTCAGAGCCTTTGTTTATTCATCCATACAGTGAGGATAATAATAATATCTACCCTAGAGGATGAATATAATGAGTTAACATACATAAAGAAAACCATTTACATCAACAAGTTAACGTTATGGGGAGAAAGGATGTCCTTCTCTAGATTAAAAATGAAACAACTGAATGTGGGAAGGAGCCAGATTTTAAGGAGCCAAAAGCTTATATAATTTAGATTGCTCTCTGTAAGGTAAACAGTTGTTGTACAGTTGCTAAGCTGTATCTTACTCTATGAGACCCCATGGACTGTAGTACACCAGGCTTCTCTGTCCTCCACTATCTCCCAGACTTTGCTCTAACTGATGTCCACTGAGTCAGTTTTGCTAGCCATTTCATCTTCTGAAACTCCCTTCTCCTTTTGCCTTCAATCTTTCCCAGCATCAGGATCTTTACCAATGTATTGGCTCTTCTCAACAGGTAGACAAAGTATTGGATCTTCAGCTTCAGCATCACTCCTTCCAATGCATAGTCAGGGTTGACTTCCTTTAGGATCCACTGGTTGATCTCCTTGCTGTCCAAAGGAATCTCAAGAGTCTTCTCCAGCACCACAATTTGAACATCAGTTCTCTGATGCTCAGTCTTCTTTATAGACCAACTCTCACATAATACATGACTAGTACAGTAAACAAGAAAACAGTACAAAATGATGAATACAAAATTCCCAGGCTTCTCCCAGGGCATTAAAAGAGGCCTGTGAAATAGGGGATCCCAAATTTTAAGTTGCATCAGCTTTGTAGAAAATGTAAATCTGACCAAATATAACACATAAACATTGTTCAAGTCCTCATTTAAATAAACCAGTATTTGTTGGACAAAAATGTACATTTTTCATATAGCCAGAATATTGTGAGTATAGACTAGGTTTAGCTAGAAAACAAAGAAATTTAGTGAAAATTTAAGAAAAATACAAACTTTTTATTTCCCTTAACATAAAGTTGAGTTTCCATCTAGATTAGTTTACTAAAAAGACAAATAGAATTCCTATAATGTTAAGAGGTTCATTTTAACAGTTCTCAGGACTGTTAAGTGTTAGGTTTGAAACTATGGAAATTTGCTGTAGAAAGCTATATTTGTTAAGTTAAACAGAAAACAGGGCTAGTACACTCAAAATTATTATTTCTATGTTCGAAAAATATGTTATTTACTCATCAATCTTGTGAAGATTATCCATTTGATTATGAACTCACAGTCATGTTATATTTGATGCAGCCAGTAAAAAAGCACTGTGCAGATTCTTCTAAAATTATGAACATAGCTAACAGTTGTTTGCCTAGGAAAATAACTTAAAAGTGCAAAAAAGACAAAACAAACAAAAAACAACGGAGCAGCAAAGGGTGATTTATACAAGTTCTTTTAATCTATCAAGGAATTTGCCCTTTTAACCTAATGATATTGGAATATTGGATATTGGAATGCTATCAGAATGTTAAGCCAGGAAGTTACAGGATCAGACTAGACATTAAAAAGATCATTAAGTTTTTAATTTAAATTTAGTACATTGGACACCTATATTTATTTATGTTTTTACCAATGCCCAAATAAAACTATAATAATGAAATTTTAAAGTAATTAATGGCCAAGGATAAGAAGAATGTGAGAGAAGATGACAGCAAACAAAAAAGATGAACAAAATTCTGGAATTGGAATGACTAGATGAAAGTTAACATGGAAGTGAGGAGAGCAGCGCAAATCAAAGTACTTCAGAACCCCTGAGATATTGCCTCTTTTAGAATATTGCATTTCCCTCTCCAGAAGTTCATGTTTATCCACATTTAGTGAAGAACTTGTATTTCTAGTTGTTTAATCCTATAAATTTTGATTTGTTCTTGTAAGTAAGGTTGTTCTCTCTTTCATTCTCTGTCCATTGAATCTCCTACTAATTTTGATACTTACAAAGTACATGGTGTGGGAAAGTCACTCAATCAGATTATGCCTTTATTCTTTCATCTAAACGTGAACATGATGCCAAAAATCAAAGGGCTCTTGTGAAAAGTTTCAGCTATATATATGAAGCACTTATGGCTCTGCTGGACACAAAGGAATGATCAATAGACATGTAGCTATACAGCTGTTCATGTAAAGCCTAATGTGGGAAAAGGTTAACTTGTCAACCTGCATCTCTGATGCTGTTGAAAGGAGGAAGACATGAAGGGATGGCAGGGTTGCTCCTGTGCTGAAAATTAACCACAAACTCAAAAGAGAAGAGGTCCTTTTGTCCTCCCTATGATCCCTCAAACACTAATGGTTAAGTGCTGGAGCAGTTCAGTGTCATATTTTTGTGTCCTTCTGCCCTCTTTCTTCATGAAATATTTTACTTATATTAACATCCTCTCTCAGGGTAGTGGGACCAGAAGTAAATACATGGATACAATCTGGCCTATATTCGGCAGAGCACATAGAAATATTAAATGTGGGTGTGAGTAATATAAAACAAATGAGCCCCAGAATCTGTATATCTCCATGTAGAGAGAGAGGGGTTTATTACTGCAGTCTTTGTCTCTGAATTACCCCTGAGTGGCCATCCAGCCATTGATATCCCCTAACAAGGTCACTGCCTACTTTGATTACCATAAGTCTTCATGAGGGAACTTATCTGTCACAGTCAGAGAGGCTTTTGTAAAAACACAAATTTTACTTTGTCATACCTCTCAAATTGCACTTTAAATAAAATGTGAGGACTTGGTATCAATATAATGTTAAGGGCCTTATCTTTGTCTTAGGAACTCTGCAGATCATCTTTCCTCTCATTTATGTATGCCAGCAAATTTGGAAGACTCAGCAGTGACCACAGGACTGGAAAAGGTCAATTTTCATTCCAATCCCAATGAAAGGCAATGCCAAAGAATGTTCAAACTACTGTACAATTGAACTCATCTCACATGGTAGTGAAGTAATGCTCAAAATTCTCCAAGCCAAGCTTCAATAGTATGTGAACCATGAAATTCCAGATGTTCAAGTGGGATTTAGAAAAGGCAGAGGAACCAGAGATCAAATGCCAACAACAGTTGGGTCATTGAAAAAGCAAGAGAGTTCCAGAAAAACATCTATTTCTGCTTCGCTGACTATACCAAAGCCTTTGACTGTGTGTATCACAACAAACTGTGGAATATTCTGAAAGAGATAGGAATACCAGACCACCTGACCTGCCGCCTGAGAAATCAGTATGCAGGTCAGAAGCAACAGATAGAACTGGACATGGTACAACAGACTAGTTCCAAATCGGGAAAGGTGTATGTCAAGGCTGTATATCGTCACCCTGCTTATTTAACTTATATGCAGAGTACATAATGCAAAATGCCAGGCTTGGTGAAACAAAATCTTGAATCAAGATTACTGGGAGAAATATCAATAACCTAAGATATGCTGATGACACCACCCTATAGCAGAAAGTGAAGAAGAACTACAAAACCTCTTGATGAAAGTGAAAAAGGAGAGTGAAAAATTTGGCTTAAAACTCAACATGCAGAAAATTAAGATAATGGCATCTGGGCCCATCACTTCATGCAAATAGATGGGGAAACAATGGAAATAGGGACAGATTTTATTTTCTGGGCTCGAAAATCACTGTAGATGGTGACTGCAGCCATGAAATTAAAAGACACTTGCTCCTTGGTAGAAAAGTTTTGACCAACCTAAACAGCATATTAAAAAGCAGAGACACTACTTTGCCAACAAAGGTCCATGTAGTCAAATCTATGGTTTTCCCAGTAGTCATGTATGGATGTGAGAGTTGAATGCTAAGGAAAGCTGAGCACCAAAGCACTGATGCTTTTGAACTGTGGTGTTGGAGAAACTCTTGAGAGCCCCTTGGACTGTTAAGAGATCAAATCTGTCAATCCTAAAGGAAATCATTCCTGAATATTCATTGGAAGGACTGATGCTGAAGCTGAAGCTCCAATATTTTGGCCACCTGATGTGAAGAACTGACTCATTGCAAAAGACCCTGATGCTGGGAAAGAATGAAAGCAAGGGGAGAAGGGGACAATGGAAGAAGAGATGGTTGGATGGCATCACCGACTCAATGGACATGAGTTTGAACAAACTCCAGGAGTTAGTGAAGGACTGGGAAACCTGGCATGCTGCAGTCCATGGGGTGGCAGAGTTGGACACAACTGAGCAACTGAAATGAAGTGATGTCCCTTTACCAGCTTTCTCGCTGCAATGTGATCTCCCAAGTCCAAAACAGAGTCTCAGCATCATCCCCCTTCATTCTTAGCAGATAATGGGCCTTGAACTGAGCTAAGGGCCAGCAAGGCCTCTTAGAGCAGGACCAGCAGCTTCTTGGAGGATGCTCTGGAATGTTCTCAACTCTGTGCTGGGAGAAACCAGGCAGCCTCCTCTATAAAGGGAACAAGAACAATGGAATCTTTGAGTTCTATACTGAACAGTCCTCATCATGGGTTATAGTTGGGACTTAGCCCAGCAGGATGGAGTGGGTAGGCTCCGCCTAGTGTCTCATTTTGAAAATGTTCAGCATGTGAGTTGTGCAAGGTTTTTAAAGGACCAGTGTCCAAGCAGTCAGCACAGATGCTAGAATTATTCTGTCATATTTGTATGTTCCGTGTGTTCCCTGAGACTCTTTCTCTGTCTCCCCTCTGTGTTTTTCATGTGTTTATGTGTGTATGTATGTTTATGTGTTGGCAGTGATCCTACAACCCAATGTGAAGTTGATCAATATCTCTGGCCATCATTATGACCAAACTCCCATCATTCATGGTATTTGGGTACCTATCTATATGATACATAGCAGAACATTCTGATGATGTAGAGATTATTTCGTTTATCTTTGAAATGTGTGTGGAAAACCCATGCTTGTGCACACATGGAAGGCAGAAGGTTGACCTTCAGTCAGCTCAGGCCGCCAGAGGTCATCTAAGATTCCTTGGTTCTAAAACCAATCCTTGGCATTGTTGAACAAAGATAACCTAAGACTTTCTATTCTTATTAATAGTCTTGGGATTTATAATATTAAGGAAAATAAAAATAGATACAAATACAACCATAGGATATTTAGAACAGAACAAGATGAATACACAGTTATTTGAATGTGTGTGCTGAGTCGCTCAGTTGTGTCCGATTCTTTGCAACGCCATGGACTGTATGTAGCTCACAAGGCTCCTCTCTCGATGGAGGTTCTCCAGGCAAGAATACTGGAGTGGGTTGTCATGCCTTCCTCCAGGGGATCTTCCCAAATCAGGGATTGAACCCAGGTCTCCTGCAGTGCAGGCTGATTCTTTACTATCTGAGCCTCCAGGGAAGCCCAGTTTTTTGGATAGTTCATATTATTTTATGTCTCTAATACTTTTTCCATGCTCTTTCCCTTTTTTGAAATCTGGGAGGTTCTAACTGGCTTTATTTCTGCTAGGAAATATTTTTAACCTCCCCTGTCCTGGCCCCCACTGATAATTTAGTGGCCACAATTATGATTCCAACAAAACAGCCTGATACTTCCTTCAAAACCTCAAATGCATTGTCTTGCTTGATGTGTTGTTTTCTGTCAGTCTGCATGTTAGAAAATATTTTTTCAGGTTGTTATTCAACACAGGGAAATCTCTCTATAATATTCTGACACTCATTTCTCCCCATTCTCCGTCTGAAGCTTTTTTGCTGCTATTTCCTGGTAAATCAATTCTTCTCCTGTTTATTAATTTTTTATGTGTAGCTGTTTTGCTATGCATTTGGGGCAAATTTTTACCTAATGACTTAATGAGGATCTATTCTATTCTTCACTATTCTTTTACATTTACTTCAAAAATTCAGCACAAGCTATTGTGTTTCCAAAATACTTTTAAATAAACTTTATTTTTTATCATTTATGTATTTTCCTGTATCAGATCTTAGTAGCAGCATGTGGGATCTAGTTCCCTGCTGAGGAACTGAACCTGGGCTCCCTGAATTGGGAGCTCGGAGTCTCAGCATCTGGACCACCTGAGAAGTCCCCCAGATATTTTTTGATTACCTGAAATCCACTTTTCAGTTGCTGGTTATTCTATAGTGTTTAGTATTTAACTTCTCATCCTGTTTTTTTCTTTTTTAATAATTAAGATTAGTTAATATGATCAGCTGGAAGTTATTTCAGAACTAGTATAGAGTTTATGTTCTTGTTCATATTTTGACTTTCAGTTCAGTTCAGTTCAGTTCAGTCACTCAGTCGTGGCCGACTCTTTGCGACCCCATGAATCGCAGCACGCCAGGCCTCCCTGTCCATCACCAACTCCTGGAGTTCACTCAGACTCACATCCATCGAGTCAGTGATGCCATCCAGCCATCTCATCCTCTGTCATCCCCTTCTCCTGCTGCTGGTAATTTTGAGGGACTCAATTTTTCAGTTCACTTCAGTCACTCAGTCCTGTCTGATTCTTTGAGACCCTATGAACCACAGCATGCCAGGCCTCCATGCCCATCTCCAACTTCCAGAGTTCACCCAAACTCATGTCCATTGAGTCAGTGATGCCATCCAACCATCTCACCCTCTGTCGTCCCCTTCTCCTCCTGCTCTGAATCTTTCCCAGCATCAGGGTCTTTTCAAATGAGTCAGCTCTTTGCATCACGTGGCCAAAGTATTAGACTTTCAGCTTCAACATCAGTCCTTCCAATGAACACCCAGGACTGATCTCCTTAGGATGGATTGGTTGGATCTCCTTTCAGTCCAAGGGACTCTCAGGAGTCTTCTCCAACACCACAGTTCAAAAGCATCAATTCTTCAGTGCTCAGCTTTCTTTATAGTCCAACTCTCAAATCCTACTTGACTACTGGAAGAACCGTAGCCTTAACTAGATGGACCTTTGTTGGCAAAGTAATGTCTCTGCTTTTGAATATGCTATCTAGGTTGGTCATAACTTTCCTTCCAAGGAGTAAGCGTCTTTTAATTTCATGGCTACAGTCACCATTTGTAGTGATTTTGGAGCCCCCCAAAATAAAGTCAGCCACTGTTTCCACTGTTTTCCCATCTATTTATCATGAAATGATGGGACCGAATGCCATGATCTTAGTTTTCTGAATGTTGAGCTTTAAGCCAACTTTTTCACTCTCCTCTTTCACTTTCATCAAGAGGCTCTTCAGTTCTTCTTCACTTTCTGCCATAAGTGTGGTGTCATCTGCATATCTGAGGTTATTGATATTCCTCCCGGCAATCTTGATTCCAGCTTGTGCTTCTTCCAGCCCAGCGTTTCTCATGATGTACTCTGCATATAAGTTAAACAAGCAAGGTGACAATATACAGCCTTGATGTACTCCTTTCCCATTTGGAACCAGTCTGTTGTTACATGTCCAGTTCTAACTGTTGCTGCCTGACCTGCATATAGGTTTCTCAAGAGGCAGGTCAGGTGGTCTGGCATTCTCATCTCTTTTAGAATTCTCCACAGTTTATTGTGATCCACACAGTCAAAGGCTTTGGTATAATCAATAAAGCAGAAATAGATGTTTTTCTGGAACTCTCTTGCTTTTTTGATGACCCAACTGTTGTTGGCAATTTGATCTCTGGTTCCTCTGCCTTTTCTAAAACCAGCTTGAACATCTGGAAGTTCACTGTTCATGTAGTGCTGAAGTCTGGCTTGGAAAATTTTGAGCATTACTTTACTAGCATTTGAGATGAGTGCAATTGTGCGGTATTTTGAGCATTCTTTGGCATTGCCTTTCTTTGGGATTGGAATGAAAACTGACCTTTTCCAGTTCTGTGGCCACTGATGAGTTTTCCAAACTTGCTGGCATATTGAGTGCAGCACTTTCACAGCATCATCTTTCAGGATTTGAAATAGCTAAACTGGAATTCCATCATCTCCACTAGCTTTGTTCTTAGTGATACTTCCTAATGCCCACTTGACTTCACATTCCAGGATGTCTGGCTCTAGGTGAGTGATCACACCATCGTGATTATCTGGGTCGTGAAGCTCTTTTTTTGTACAGTTCTTCTGTGTATTCTTGCCACCTCTTCTTAATATCTTCAGCTTCTGTTAGATCCATACCATTTCTGTCCTTTATCGAGCCCATCTTTGCATGAAATGTTCCCTTGGTATGTCTAATTCTCTAATTTTCTTAAAGAGATCCCTAGTCTTTGCCAGTCTGTTGTTTTCCTCTATTTCTTTGCATTGGTTGCTAAGGAAGGCGTTCTTATCTCTCCTTGCTATTCTTTGGAACTCTGCATTCAGATGCTTATATCTTTTCTTTTCTACTTTGCTTTTTACTTCTCTTCTTTTCACAGCTCAGGTCCCCTCAGACAGCCATTTTGCTTTTTTGCACTTCTTTTCCTTCGGGATGGCCTTGAATCTGGTCTCCTGTACAATGTCACGAACCTCCATCTATAGTTCATCAGGCACTCTATCAGATATAGTCTCTTAAATCTACTTCTCACTTCCACTGTATAATCATAAGGGATTTGGTTTGGGTCATCCCTGAATGCTCTAGTGGTTTTCTCCACTTTCTTCAATTTAAGTCTGAATTTGGCAATAAGTTCATGATCTGAGCCACAGTCAGCTCCTAGTCTTGTTTTTGCTGACTGTATAGAGCTTCTCCATCTTTGGCTACAAAGAATATAATCAATCTGATTTCAGTGTTGGCCATCTGGTGATGTCTATGTGTAAAGTCTTGTGTTGTTGGAAGAGGATGTTTGCTATGACCAGTGCATTTTCTTGACAAAGCTCTATTAGCCTTTGCCCTGCTTCATTCTGTACTCCAAGGCCAAATTTGCCTGTTACTCCAGGTGTTTCTTGACTTCTTACTTTTGCATTCTAATCCCCTATTTTGAAAAGGACATCTTTTTTGGATGTTAGTTTTAAAAGGTCTTGTAGGTCTTCATAGAACCATTCAACTTCAGCTTCTTTGCATTACTGGTCAGGGCATAGACTTGGATTGCTATGATATTGAATGGTTTGCCTTGGAAATGAACAGAAATCATTCTGTCGTTTTTGAGATTTCATCCAAGTACTGCATTTTGGACTCTTTTGTTGACTATGAGGGCTACTCCATTTCTTCCAAGAAATTCTTGCCCACAGTAGTAGATATAGTGGTCATCTGAGTTAAATTCACCCATTCCAGTCCATTTTCGTTCTCTGACTCCTAGAATGTCGACGTTCACCTCTTGCCATCTCCTGTTTGACCACTTCCAATTTGCCTTGATTCATGGACCTGACATTCCAGGTTCCTATGCAATATTGCTCTTTACAGCACTGGGCCTTGCTTCTATCACCAGTCCCATCCACAACTAGGTGTTGTTTTTTCCTTTGTCTCCATCCCTTCATTCTTTCTGGAGTTATTTCTCCGCTGAGCTCCAGTTGCATATTGGGTACCTACCAACCTGGGGAGTTCATCTTTCAGTGTCCTATCTTTTTGCCTTTTCATACTGTTCATGGGGTTCTCAAGGCAAGAATACTGAAGTGGTTTGCCATTCCCTTCTCCAGTGGACCACATTCTGTCAGACCTCTCCACCATGACCCATCCATCTTGGGTGGCCCCATACAGCATGGCTTAATTTCATTGAGTTAGACAAGGCTGTGGTCCATGTGATCAGATTGACTAGTTTTCTGTGATTGTGGTTTCAGTTTGCCTGCCCTCTGATGCCCTCTATCAGTGCCTACTGACTTACTCAGATTTCTCTTACTTGGATGTAGGGTATCTCTTCACAGCTGCTCCAGCAAAGCGCAGCCAAAGCTCCTGACCTTGAAAGTGGGATAGCTCCTCTCGGCCACATTTTTAGGTAGGTTGATAAGAAGTCCAGGATCCCTGAGGAGAGAGGGGTCTGGGGTTTTAGAGGAGGAGATAGGAGTCTGGAATTCTCAAGGAGGGGGAAAGGACGAACTTTTTTTTTCTCTCCATTCCTTAGTCTTAGTCACATAAAACTTTTTCTTTCTTCTCTCTTCTTCTTTTTTAAGCCTGGAACTGATGATTACACAACAAGCAACTCAGTTTAAACTCTGTTTATAGGGATTATATAACAACAATGTATCCTGCTTGAGGACAGTTTCTCCTTCCTGAAAACCTTCTGACTGATCCTGAAATTCTTAGTGTATATTATGGGAGTATGTCTGGTACGATCTTTCTATTGTTAACTTCTAATCCTGTTATCCTAAAATAGAAATTGTGGGAGTGGGTCTGGTAAAATTTTTACAACCTTGAGACATTCTTTTGATTTATTGTAATAACCAATTAAAAAAAGTATATAACTCCCTTGCTTAGACTCATAAGGGGGCACTCTCCATCCGCCTTTTGATGTCTATGTCAAAAGCTTTCTCTGTCCCTTTTCTTACTTTAATAAAACTCTGCTACACAAAAGCTCTTGAGTGATCATGTCTGGTTCCAAAGCCAAAGCTTCTTCAGAGATCATGAATCCAACATTTTTTACTGTAAGCTATCATCTTGGGGGCTCATTCAGGATCTTCAGGGCAGGACACTCAGAGCTCTAGACTCTCTGCTTTCTTAGTATACACATTTTCTGCTTTACTTTACTAACTCTTCAGTGTGCTTGTGTGAATGAATGACACACCCTGCATGAAGCAAGTTATGAGCCCTGCTCTGTGGTTTGCAGTGCCTCATAAGGACTGAAGGCAGCCCCCAAAAGGGGAACCTTTATGTCAGGGGTTTATACCGACCTGCCAATGCCAAGGACACCCAAGGTCCCTGTGAGCAAAGCGACCAGAAATGGGCAAAGCATGTGGGCTGAACTTTCCTTTCTTGGTCATCTTTTCCTGCTCTCTTTGACCATTTCATAATTCTGTGGGAATATAGAGCTACCAACCTCATCTGTCAGATCATAGACTTTTAATGGACTCGTGATTCATGCTGTTACTATATACTTTTACTTAGACCCCAAGCTTGGTAGTTATGGAACCCAGACTTGCTAGGAGCATGTTTAGGAACTAACTGGAACTAGTGAGTCTTCGTCATAGCTGTTCATCCAGACTGGATGAAAGCTCTCCTAGAAAGCATGAGGTTTCTAAGAAAATACGTTTGAAATCCCAGTTTGGGAGTACCATGGGCTTCTTCCTTTGGTAGCACTAGCTCTTAGTGTATTAGATAAAGCTCTGCAGTGGCTTACTGATGTGGCAGTGATTCATCACTTTTACTGCAGTCAGGACTGTGCTCAGGAATGTGAACGGACACATGGAAGACGGATGCTTCCCCTAGTAGTACTAGCTTGGGAAACATTCCGTAAACTACTCTGCCAAATCAAACAAAGGTTGTGGTGGTATGGAAGTAGAAATCAATTCGGGATGCCATCAGGTCTACCCCAGGTGCATCTCCACACTGCCTCAGGTTGTAGAACCGGAAGGGACTAGTAAGGCGCTTGGGTCAGTAAGGGACTGACTAAGTCCAGCCAGGGAAGGGAAGCTTCAGTGGAAACTCTGTCTACACCCCCATCTAGAGCAGGGAGGGGCACCACCAATGGAAGGAAGCAAAGGCGCTGGTCGCCGCTTTTTTCTCTCTTACAGATGAGAGCTACTCAAAGTTCCAGACTCACACCCTTGGATTGCGTCCTGAAAAATGGATAAGTTTGACCCCCAGAGTTTAAAGAAGATATGCCTGACTTTCTTTTGCAAATCTGCGTGGCCACATCATCCATTGGGAGGGCAGCAGACAATGGCCAATTGAAGGCTGTCTTAATTATGATACTGTTTTACAACTAGACTGGTTCTGAAGAAGACAAGGGAAATGGGTAGAAGTGCCATTTGCGTTACCCTTTTTTCTTCTGCAAGATATGCCTGACTTGTGTCCTAAGGCTACAGATTTGGATATAAAGCCTTCAGATCCCTCCTGTCTTCTTACACTGCCTCTGCCTCTGTATCCATGTCTCACAACTGGGCAAGCTGAAGGTCACGGAATCCCTCCAGGAAGGGGTGCTTCTGTCTCAATAGAAGTTCAAACAACCCCAGGTCCAATGCAGCCTCAGACTACTTTGGTGTCAATAGGAACTCAGACAGTCAAAGTAGAGGAGGTGCAGACAACCAAAAATAAGGATGAGACATAGGATGAGAAAGAGGATGAGGAAAAGCAGATTTCTCTAATCTATCCCTGGGAACATATGCGAAGGGTAGCCAGAAGGGCCACACAACTTACCACCTCTTCAGGAGACTCCCCCCAGGAAAAATAACTAATCCGTAAAAATCCATAAGCCCTTTTCTTACCTTCAGGTACAACAAATAAAGATAAATCTGGGAGACTATCTAGAGGATCCTGAAAAATACATAGACACCTTTACAGAACTAACTTTACTTTATGAGCTTACTTAGAGAGATTTAATGTACGTATGTATTGGGACACATGCTTACTCCTGACTCGAGAGCTCCAGTTTTGGGGGAATCTACTGCCTTTGGAGATGGATGGCTTGAGTGTGAGGCAAGGGGAAAGAGGGACCCTCCTCCCTACAGGGAGCCAAGCAGTTCCCATAGCAGAGCCAGATTGGGATTATCACAAAGAGAAAGATAATTTTCATGAAGAGAAGACAGCATACATAAAGGACTTATTTTGGGATAAAGCATGGAGCTCTGGAAGAATAGAAAGTGTTTCAATGGATGGAACATGGGGGAAATGGGAGAGGGATTAAGACATAATTTCAGTATGTATTGAGATGAAGTTCTGTATCCAAAAGCCTTTAGAACTAACTTCTAGTAACCAGGTAATGCAGAGGATAGAGAGTATGAAGTGAAATAACCACATAGCTTTCCCATATTGCCAATGTGGATACAGCCCCCTTTCTAGAATACATCCATTTTGTGCCAGGAAAAGAAAGCAATCTGCTCAGTCACCTTGCAAGGGCACAGTTATCTGTAGAAAACCACAATTATCAGGAAGCCTTCCTGTAACGTTATCTGCAACCCATCAGAAAGTCCCAGACTTAACATGCATAACAAGGGACCTACTCATCCCCACTGGTCAAGGGACCTGTTCTGTGGGATTTCAAGCTCACTACATACATGGCTTTCCCTCAGATACCCCAAGCACACCATCATAACATTTCCCTAGGTGGCCAGAGCGTTAAATGAACCTGTTTCTGCCAGTACAGGAAACATAAGAGATGTGGGTTCAATCCCTGGGTGAGGAAAATCCCCTGGAGGAGGGCATAGCAACCCACTCCAGTATTCTTGCCTGGAGAATCACATGGACAGAGGAGCTTGGCAAGCTACAGCCCATAGGGTCGCAAAGAATCAGACACGACTGAAGTGACTGAGCACACACACACAAATTGAACAATTATATAAAGGCTACACTAGTTCTGAAATAAGTGGCAGCTGATGATATTGATGAATCTCATTCTAAAATAAAAGGACAAGCAGATAACTATTCAACATAATAGAAAACTGAAAAGAAGAATGCAGATAATTTTTAAAAATTTGGAAGCACAGTACTTGTGAAATAAAAGAAACATAATAGCGAAGAGGAGAAAGGCCTGATTCAGATGATCAAAGAAAGGAATTCCTCCAAAATGCATAGCAAAACAAGCTAGATAAGAGAGGGGGAAAAAAACAAAAGCAAACAGAGAATTCATTCCAGATAAAATATCAACAAATAAGGTCAGATAGAGAATGGGGAGATATGAGTATCAAAATATTGCACAGAAAATATGCTTTGTTGAAGAACAAAATGAGAAAACAAACTCTAGCGTAGAAACTAACTGAAAAATAGAAGATTCATGACATGCAATTGAGGCTTTAAAGGGGCTATCAGACTATCTTATTGGAGTATGTGATTGCAGCCATTAAATTATCCAGGGGTGGGAGTTAAAAATACTTTCTAGAAAAAATAAAATCCAACCAGATTCTTACAAAAGATTCTAGAAAAGAGGAGTGGCATGTTAGAATTTTTAGAGACATAAAATGACATGATCCACGCCTCATTCTAGGAACTATGTATTTATTCATTTCTTCTGTCCTAGAGTCTATGGTGGATTTCCTATCTACATTTGCATTTACTCTGGGACTTCCCTGGTGGCTTAGACGGTAAAGCGTCTGTCTACAATGTGGGAGACCTGGGTTCGATCCCTGGGTTGGGAAATCCCTTGGAGAAGGAAATGGCAATCCACTCCAGTACTATTGCCTGGAAAATCCCATGGACAGAGGAACCTGGTAGACTACAGTCCATGGGGTCGCAAAGAGTCAGACACAACTGAGCGACTTCACTTTCACTTTCCTTTCCTTTTCTCAATATCATATCTTGCAAGAATATTATTATGTATAGAAAGCGGTTCAGTTCAGTTCAGTTGCTCAGTCATGTCCGACTCTTTGAGACCCCATGAATCACAGCATGCCAGGCCTCCCTGTCCATGACCAACTCCCGGAGTTCACTCAAACTCATATCCATCGAGTCGGTGATGCCAGCCAGCCATCTCATCCTCTGTCCTCCCCTTCTCCTCCTGCCCCCAATCCCTCCCAGCATCAGGGTCTTTTCCAATGAGTCAACTCTTCGCATCAGGTGGCCAAAGTATTGGAGTTTCACCTTTAGCATCAGTCCTTCCAAAGAACACCCAGGACTGATCTCCTTTAGAATGGGTTTGTTGGATCTCCTTGCAAGGGACTCTCAAGACTCTTCTCCAGCACCACAGTTCAAAAGCATCAATTCTTCAGCGCTCAGCTTTCTTCACAGTCCAACTCTCACATCCATACATGACCACTGGAAAAACCATAGCCTTGACTACATGGACCTTTTTTGACAAAGTAATGTCTCCGCTTTTGAATATGCTATCTAGGTTGGTCATAACTTTACTTCCAAAGAGTAAGTGTCTTTTAATTTCATGGCTGCAATCACCATCTGCAGTGATTTTGGAACCCCCAAAAATAAAGTCTGACACTGTTTCCACTGTTTCCCCATCTATTTCCCATGAAGTGATGGGACCAGATGCCATGATCTTCTTTTTCTGAATGTTGAGCTTTAAGCCAACTTTTTCACTATCCACTTTCATTTACATCAAGAGGCTTTTTAGTTCCTCTTCCCTTTCTGCCATAAGGGTGGTGTCATCTGCATATCTGAGGTTATTGATATTTTTCCCAGCAATCTTGATTCCAGATAAAGTCTGACACTGTTTCCACTGTTCTTCCAGTGCTTCTTCCAGCCCTGTGTTTCTCATGATGTACTCTGCATATAAGTTAAATAAGCAGGGTGACAATATACAGCCTTGACATACTCCTTTTCCTATTTGGAACCAGTCTGTTGTTCTATGTCCAGTTCTACCTGTTGCTTCCTGACCTGCATAGAGGTTTCTGAAGAGGCAGGTCAGGTGGTCTGGTATTCCCATCTCTTTCAGAATTCTCCACAGTTTATTGTGATCCACACAGTCAAAGGCTTTGGCATAGTCAATAAAGCAGAAATAGATGTTTTTCTGGAACTCTGTTCCTTTTTCCATGATCCAGTGCATGTTGGCGATTTGATCTCTGGTTCCTCTGCCTTTCCTAAAACCAGCTTGAACATCTGGAAGTTCACGATTCATGTATTGCTGAAGCCTGGCTTGGATAAAAGCAGTAGGTCACGTTTTTTTTTTTTACACCATAAAGATTTCCCAATTAGAACCAGGGACTCATGGATGATGGTTGGGGTCTTCAGTAGGTTGAGGGTCACCCTTCTGCCATCCATGTGTGCCCAAGTATGAGTTCTCCATGTATCTTTCAAAGTTAATCTGAGATGATTTCTATCATAAACATGTTTTGCTATGTATCATATACTAGGTATGGGGCTTCCCAGGTGGGGCCACAAAAATGGCCAAAAATATTGATGAATTTCACTGTGGACAATAGAACCATTGCCAACACACACACAAATACACATACACATATACCCCATACATATGAACAACACTTTGGTAGGACAGAGAAACAGACCACTAAAAAGACTGAAAATCACATGGTGACAGGACAATTCTAATATCAGCTCTGATTGCTAGGATATTGTTCCTTCAAAATCTTTGCCCAAGTCACATCCTGTACCTTTAAGAAATGACACCCTGATCACACCTAACCTCTCAGTCCTGTTGGGCTAAGTCCCAACTCTAACCGTGGCTATACAGTGACGAGTTCTGCCCCATGTGAAACTCAAAGATAACATTGTTCTGATCCCTTTATAAAGGAAGCTGCCTGGTTTCTTCTAGCCCAGAGCTGAGAACATTTTCAGAGCAGTTTCCGAGACCTCCTGAGGGACCTGGAACACCACTTACAAGACCTCATCATAATGGTGCAGACCTAGATGGTGAACCTCAGCTAATTCCACCCGCACAAGATGGTGGACCTCAGCAAAGTCCACCCCCACGAGATGATGGACCTCAGCAAAGTCCACCCCCACGAGATGATGGACCTCAGCAGGGACCACCTCCACCGGATGGGGAACCTCCACAGAGTCCAGCCTGCCCCAGCACTGTCCTCATCACTATCCTCTCCCACCCCCTGCTGAGAGGCATCGCAGACCACCACCCCCAAGGAATGATCCACAAAGACCTCCCCAAGGCCCACCATCCCAGGAATCTGGAAGTCAGTGAGTGGTATGACTCAAGCTCGCTCTCCAACAAAGTCCTAACCCCTACAGTTCTCACCCTTTAGTGTGTCACTGAATCAGCAGAAAATATGTGGAAATTGCATAGTCTTGGGCCCTAGTTCTAAAGGTGTTTATTCAGATATTCTGAAATCAATAGCAATACCTTTTGTTTATTACATGCAATCCAAAGTGATTCTGATTTTAAGAAACACCAACCATAAACTCTTTTCCCTGATGACTACCTGTCATAAAGTGGGTTGGAAATAGAGCTGTGTTCTCCCTTGTTCTTTCCTCTCCACTTCCTGGGCTCAATGACTTCCCTTCTCAAGTTTCCACCTGACCAGGCTTTTCAGGCCACTTGTGCCTGACAAATGACACCTTAATTTTTATGCTTCTAATGTTAGCAAGTTTTTAAAATATTGACTTTGGAATTAATGTATGCTCAAGATAAAAAACAGAAAAAAAGAAAACAAGAGAAAAGTATGAGGCTACTTCTTAATGGAATATCATATCGAGCCTTCCTACTTCCTTCCCCAACGGCCACCACAATTAGCTCCTTTGAACATACCCTTGGGAATACTTAAACCTCCTGGGTACCTCAAATGGTAAAGAATCGGCTTGCAATGTGGGAAACCTGGGTTCGATCCCTGGGTCAGGAAGACCCCCTGGAGAAGGGCATAGCAACCTACTCCACTATTCTTGCCTGGAGAATTCCACGGTCAAGGCGCCTGGCAAGCTACAGACCATGGGGTTGCGAAGAGTCGGACACGATTGAGCGACTAACACAAACATATATAATCTTTTTCTTTGCAAATGATATAGTATTTTATATACAGATCTATAAGTTGCTTATTCCAAATAACATAATTTTGGGATCTTTATTTTTATTGAAATGCAGTTGATGTACAATATTATACTAGTTTCAGGTTTCTACTTAATGATTTGACATTTATATACATTACAACTGTATTTATATATATTATACTACATTTATATGCATTATAACTATTATATACATTTATATACTTCATAGCTTATAATAATAAGTTATAATTATTATAAATTTATAACTAATAACTAATATAATATAGCTAAAGTTATATTATAAACTTATAACTTCACTGCCAGAAATCTAGTAAGCATTTGTCAAGTAACTTATATCTAAGAAATCTTCCATATCATTTCATAAAGCTATATTGATCTGTTTGCTCCTGGTTTTATTTGCATTTTAACTGTATTCTATTTCTTTGCCTGACTGTGCCTGTGTCAGTGGACACTTAGGCTGGCCTCAGGTTTTTGCTATTATAGGGTATACTGCAGTAACCATCTTTGTAAATATAATGTATGCTTGAGCATTATATATTTATAATGAGATAAACAACATAAGAAAGTTCTATTTCATCTTGCAAGCAACAACTTAGAACTCACTGTGTTACATGCATAATAATCATAAACAAGAAGATTAGAAGGTCCAGGACAAGGAGGAAGAAGAGAAAGTGAGAGGCTGGGCTCTCATTGACTTCTTTCCAGTTACCAGCAGGGCTATGAAACCAGTTGCCAAAACTCTCTGAACTGCCTTTTTTGTTTTTTTTCAGAAAATATGAATTTATGGGTCTTTCAGAAAGCCATGGAAGATGGCAATCTATCTTCCATTTACCAATAAAGCAATCAGCATCTAATTTATAAGTGTCATGTTTCATTCTGGATATTTTTGAATCTGAAATTTGAGGGTCATGAACCCAGCATAGGAGAATCCAAGGCCAGTTCTCATTGATATGTACAGATGGCTTCCTCTGGGGCCACCTTCCTGGGAAAGACTTTCCCTTTGTCCTTTGTTTGAGGACAGGAATGTGTATCTCTTTTCAACCTGATGCTGCCTCCTCCTTCACCCTGGATTCTTTATTCATAAGCCAGGTACTTGTTCTTCTCCTTCCCTGGTTTATATAGCACTAAGGCTATGTTTTATTTTATTTCATTTTATACTTTTCACTAAGACTCTAGCAATGCTGAGAAATGAGGGAAAATATTGCAAATGTAAGAAGTTGCACAGGATGGAAATTCTTAAAATTTCCAAAATAATTGATGCTAGGGAAATGAATGTGGTTCTAAGTCCTTACTCTTGGAGTCCACCATATCCCAGCTACATATTTTTTTAAACCTTTCTCCTTTTTCTCCCTCATTACATACCCTGCCTTTCTTTAACACAACCTGAGTGTATTTCATAAAGGAGGTGGTATACTATATTTTAAACAGTAAGGAATTTGGAGTCCTTCAGACATGAGTTTAAATCCCATCTCTTTTTGTTAGCTCTGGACTCTTGGGAAGCTGCTTCAGGCCTCAAAACCTTTGTTTACTCATCCATACAGTGAGGATAATAATAATATCTACCCTAGAGCATGAAGAGTAATGAGTTAACATACCTAAAAACCATTTATATCAATAAGTTAATGTCATGGGGAAAAGGAGGACTTCCTTCTCTTTAGATTAAGAAATGAAACAAGTGAATGTGGGAAGGAGCCAAATTTTAAGGAGCCAAAATCTTATATAATATGGATTGCTCTCTTTAAGGTAAACAGTGTTGTTCAGTTTCTAAGTCATAAGTCATATCTTACTCTTTGAGGACCTATGGACTGTAGCACATCAGGCTTCTCTGTCCTCCACTGTCTCCCAGAGTTTGCTCTAATTCATGTCCATTGAGTCAGTTATGCTAACCATTTCATCTTCTGCCACCCCCTTCTTCTTTTGCCCTCAATCATTCCCAGATTCAGGATCTTTACCAATGTGTCGGCTCTTCTCAATGGGTAACCAGAGTATTGGACCTTTACCTTCAGCATCTGTCCTTTCAATGAATATTCAAGGTTGATTTCCCTTAGGATTGACTGGTTCGATCTCCCTGCTGTCCAAGGGACTCTCAAGAGTCTTCTCCAGCACCACAATTGAAAGCATCAGTTCTCTGATGCCCAGCCTTCTTTATGGTCCAACTCTCACATCCATACATGACTAGTACGGTAAACAGGAAAACAGTACAAAGTGATGAATACGAAATTCCCAGTCTTCTCCCAGGGCCTTCAAAGAGGCCTGTGCAAATAGGGGATCCCAAATTTTAAGTTGCATCAGCTTTGTAGAAAATGTAAATCTGACCAAATGTAACAGGTAAATCTTGTTCAGGTCCTCAACAAGCATTTAAATAAACCAGCATTTGTTGCACAAAAATGTACAAACACTTTTTATTACAGTCAGGAAATTTTGAGCATAGACTAGGTTTAGCTAGAAAACAAAGAAATTTCATGAAAATTTGAGAAAAATCCAAGCATTTTCTATCTTTTAACATAAACTTGAGTTTTTATTGAGATTTGTTTACTATAAAGACAAACAGATTTCCTAAAATGTTGAGAGGTTTATTTTAGCAATTCTCAGGACAGTTAAGTGGTAGGCTTGAGACTATAGGACTATATTTCTTAACTGTTAAATAGAAAACAGGGTTGATACATTTAAAATTGTTGTTCCTATACTTGAAAAATATGTTATGTATTCATCAATCTTATGAAAAGTACCCAACTGATTATGAATTCACACTCATGGTTTGTTTGATGGAGCAAGTAAAAAAGCACTGTGCAGATTCTTCTTCTAAAATTATGAACATAGCTAACTGTTGTTTGCCTAGGAAAATAAGTCAAAAGTGCAAAAAGACAAATAAATTTAAAAAAATAATGGAGCAGCAAAGGCTGATTTATATAAGTTCTTTTAATCTATCAAGGAATTTGTCTTTTTAACCTAAAGATATTGGAATGCTATCAGAATGTTAAGCCAGGAAATTACAGGATCAGACTGGACATTAAAAAGATAATTAAGTTTTCACTTGAAACGTAGTACATTGGAAACATATATTTATTTATGTTTTTACCAACATCCAAATAAAACTATAATAATGAAGTTTTAAAGTAATTAATGGCCAAGGATAAGAAAATGTGAGAGGAGATGACAGCAAACAAGAAAGATGAAAAAATTCTGAAATTGGAATGACTAAATGAAAGTTAACAGAGGTAGTGATATGTGCAGAGGATGAAACCAGACATGGAAGTGAGAAGAGCAGTGCAAATCAAAGTACTTTCGAACTCCCGAGATATTGCCTCTTTTAGAATATTGCATTTTCCTCTCCAGAAGTTCACATTTATCCACATTTATTGCAAAACCTGCATTTCTAGTTCTTTGATCCTAGAATTTTTTATTTGTTCTTGTAAGTAAGGTTGTTCTCTCTTTCATTCTCTGTCCATTGAATCTCCTACTAATTTTGATACTTACAAAGTGTATGAATGTGGGAAAGACACTCAATCAGATTATGCCTTTATTCTTTCATCTGAAACGTGAATATGATGCCAAAAATCAAAGGGCTCTTGTGAAAAGTTTCAGCTATATATATGAAACACTTATGGCTCTGCTGGACACAAAGGAATGATCAATAGACATGTAGCTATACAGCTGTTCATGTAAAGAAGCTTAATATGGGGAAAAGGTAACTTGTCAACCAGCATCTCTGATACTGTTGCAAAGGGAGAAAGACATGAAGGAATGGCAGTGTGGCTCCTGTGCTGACGATCAACCACAAACTCAAAAGAGAAGAGGTCCTTTTGTCCTCCTTCAGTTCAGTTCAGTCGCTCAGTCGTGTCTGACTCTCTGTGACCCCATGAATCACAGAACACCAGGCCTCCCTGTCCATCACCAACTCCCGGAGTTCACTCAGACTCACGTCCATCGAGTCAGTGATGCCATCCAGCCATCTCATCCTCTGTCGTCCCCTTCTCCTCCTGTCCCCAATCCCTCCCAGCATCAGAGTCTTTTCCAATGAGTCAACTCTTCGCATGAGGTGGCCAAAGTACTGGAGTTTCAGCTTTAGCATCATTCCTTCCAAAGAAATCCCAGGGCTGATCTAGGATCCCTCAAACCCTAATGGTTAAGTGCTGGGGCAGTTCAGTGTCATTTTTTAGTGTCCTCTTGCCCTCTTTCTTCATGAAATATTTTACTTATATTAACATACTTTCTCAGGGTAGTGGGACCAGAAGTAAATATGTAGATACAATCTTGTCCATATTTGGCACATAGAAATATTAAACATGGGTGGGAATAAAATGAAAAAAACTGGGCTCTGGAATCTCTGTATCTCCATATATAGAGAGAGGGATTTATTTCCATAGTCTCTGTCACTGAAAGAGCCCTAAATGAGCATCGCCTCCTCCAGCCACTGGTATCCCCTAACAAGGCCACCCTCACCCACTGCCTATTTTGATTACCATCAGTCTTCATGAGGGAACTTCTCCATTCCTGTCTTGTCACTGTCAGAGAGGCTTTTATAGAAACACATTTACTTTGTCATTCCTCTGGTTATAGTAGTGTACTGGGCATAAATTGCATTGTAAATAAAATGTGAGGACTTGGTATGAACATCATGTTAAGGGCTTTATCCTTGTCCTAAGAAATCTGTAGCTCATCTTTCCTCTCATTTATGTATGCCAGCAAATTTGGAAAACTCAGCAGTGGCCACAGGGCTGGAAAAGGTCAGTTTTCATTCCAAGCCCAAAGAAAGACAATGCCAAAGAATGTTCAAACTACTACACAATTGCACTCATCTCACATGCTAGCAAAGTAATGCTCAAAATTCTCCAAGCCAGGCTTCAGCAGTATGTACACCATGAAATTCCAGATGTTCAAGCTGGATTTAGAAAAGGCAGAGGAACCAGAGATCAAAATGCCAACATCCCTGGATCATCAAAAAAGCAAGAGAGTTCCAGAAAAATATCTACCTCTGCCTCACTGACTAGGCCAAAACCTTTGACTGGTGGATCATAGCACACTGTAGAAAATTTTTAAGAGATGGGAATACCAGATATGTTACCTGCCTCCTGAGAAATCTGTATGGATGTTTAGAAGCAACAGTTAGAACTTGACATGGAACAACAGAGTGGTTACAAATTAGGAAAGCATTATGTCAGGGTAATACTTTGTCATCCTGCCTACTTAATTTCTATGAAAGTACATCATGTGAAATGCCGGGCTGGATGAAGCACAAGCTGGAATCAAGATTTCTGGGAGAAATATTAATAACCTCAGACATGCAGATGATACCACCCTGATGGCAGAAAGCAAAAAAGAACTGAAGAGCCTCTTGATGAAAGTGAAAGAGGAGAGTAAAAACATTGCCTTAAAACTCAACATTCAGAAAACTAAGATTATGGCATCTAGTCCCATCCCTTCATGGCAAATAGATGTGGAAACAATGGAAACAGTGACAGACTTTATATTTGGGGGCTCCAAAATCACTGTAGATGGTGACTGCAGCCATGAAATTAAAAGACGCTTGCTCTTTGGAAGAAAACCTATAACCAACCTCGGCAGCATATTAGAAAGCAGAGACATTACTTTGCCAATGAAGGTCCATCTAGTCAAAGCTATGGTTTTTCCAGTAGTCATGTATGGATGTTAATGTTGGACTAAAAATGAAACTGATGTCAAAGAATTCATGTATTTGAACTGTGGTGTTGAAGGAGATGCTTGAGAGTCCCTTGGACTGCAAGGAAATCAGACCAGTCAACCCTAAAGGAAGTCAGTCTTGAATACTCATTGAAAGAACTGATGCTGAAGCTGAAACTCCAATACTTTGGTCACCTGATGCAAAGAACTGACTCACTGGAAAAGACCCTGATGCTGGGAAAGATTGAAGGCAGTAGGAGAAATAGCGGACAGAGAATGAGATGATTGGATGGCATCACCAACTCGATGGACATGAGTTTCAGCAAGCTCTGGAGGTTGGTGATGGAAGGGAAACCTGGTGTGCCGCAATCCGTGGAGTCTCAAAGGGTCGGACACTACTGACCAACTGAACTGAACTGATGACCCTTCTTTACCAGCTTCCACACTGCAATGTGATCTCCCAAGTCCCAAGCAGAGTCTCAGCATCCTCCTCCTTCATTCTTACCAGAAAATGGGCCTTGAACTGAGCTAAGGGCCAGCAAGGCCACTGAGAGCAGAACCAGCAGCTTCTTGGAGGATGCTCTGGAATGTTTTCAATTCTGTGCTGGGATAAATCAAGCAGCTTCCTTTACAAAGGGGACAAGAACAATAGAATCTTTGAGTCCTATACTGAACAGTCCTCATCACTGGATAGACATGGCTTATAGTTGGGACTTAGCCCAGCAGGATGGAGTGGATAGGCTCTGCCTAGTGTCTCATTTTGAAAAGGTTCAGCATGTGACTTGTGCAAGGTTTTTGAAGGAACATTGTCCAAGCAGTCAGCACAGATATTAGAATTATTGTCATATTTGTATGTTCTGTGTGTTCCCTGAGACTCTTTCTCTGTCTCCCCTCTGTGTTCTTCATGTGTTTATGTGTGTATGTATGTTTATGTGTTGGCAGTGATCCTACAACCCAATGTGAAGTTGATCAATATCTCTGGCTATTATTATGACAGAACTCCATCATTCATGGTATTTGGGTACCTATCTATATGATATGTAGCAGAACATTTTGATGATGTAGCAATTATTTATGTTTCTCTTTGAAGTGCATGTGGAGAACCTATGCTTGTATGCACATGGAAGGCAGAAGATTGACATTCAGTCAGTTCAGGCCCCCAGAGGTCATCTAAGATTCCTTGGTTCTAAAACCGAAGCTTGTCATTGTTGAACAAAGATAACCTAAGACTTTCTATTCTTATTAGTATTCTTGGGATTTATAATATTTAGGAAAATAGCTACAAAAACAACTGTAGGGTTTATAGAACAGAACCAGATGAATCCATAGTTCTTTGAATGTGTGTGCTGATTCACTCAGTCGTGTCCGACTCTTTGCAACCCCATGGACTGTATGTAGCCCACCAGACTCCTCTGTCCATGGAATTCTCCAGGCAAGAATACTAGAGTGGGTTGCCATTCCCTCCTCCAGGGGATCGTCCCATACCAGGGATTGAACCCACGTCTCCTGTAGTGCAGGCTGATTCTTTACCATCTTAGTCTCCAGGAAAGCCCAGTTCTTTGGATAGTTCATATAATTTTATGTCTCTAAGACTTCTTCCATGTTCTTTCCCTTTTTTGAAATCTTCTGTAAGATTCTCTTTGGCTTTATTTCTGCTAGGAAATATTTTTAACCTCCCCCTGACCCTGGCCCCCACTGATAATTTAGTGCCACAAATATGCACCCAACACAACATCTGATATCTCCTCAAAAATCCCAAATGCATTGGCTTGATAAGCCCTTTTTCTGTCAGTTTGAATGTTGCCAAATCTTTTCAGGTCATTATTCAACACAGGGGAATTTTCTCTACAATATTCTGACACTCTTTTCTCCCCATTTTCTGTCTGAAATTTTTTTCCTGTTTTTCCTGGTAAATCAATTCTTTTTGTGTTTATTTTAATTCTTATATGTAGCTGTTTTGCTATGCCTTCAGGGAAATTTTTACTTAATGACTTAATTAGAGTTTATTCTATTCTTCACTAGGGTTTTTTACATTTATTTGAAAAATTCAGCTCAAGCTATTATGTTTCCAAAATATTTTTAAATAACATTTATTTTTTTTTATCATTTATTCATTTGGCTGTACCAGGTCTTAGTTGCAGCATGTGGAATCTAGTTCCCTATCCAGGGGGTCGAATCTGAGCCCCTAGCATTGGCAGCTCGGAGTCTCAGCCCCTGGACCACCAGGGAAGTTCTCCCAAATATTTTTTGATTACCTGCATTCCACTTCTCAGTTGCTTCTTATTCTACTGTACTTACTAGTTTTCTACTCATCCTTTTTTTTATATAATTAAGATTAGTTAAGATAATCAGCTGGAAGTTATATCAGAACTAGTATAATGTTCTTGTTCATATTTTGACCGGGGCTAGTGTTAATGTTAGAATGGTATGCTTGGGGTTTCAGAAGGTGAAAGTGAAGGTGAAATTCGCTCAGCTGTGTCCAACTTTTTGTGACTCCATGGACTGTAGTCCATGGAATTCTCCAGGCCAGAATACTGGAGTGGGTAGCCTTTCCCTTCTTCAGTTGATCTTCCCAACTCAGGAATTGAACCAGGGTCTCCTGCACTGCAGGCAGATTCTTTACCAACTGAGCTAGAAGGAGGGCCACATAACTGGAAGTCCTAAACACAGTACCCTTGATCAGTGTGGATGAGGGGCTCCTTGCTCTACATATGAGCATCTTCATCTGTGCCTTTGTGAAACTTGCAGATAATTAGCAAAGGAAGGCTTCCTGATATTTACAATGGGTTTTTCTACCTTGCCCTTGCAGAGTGACAGTGCAGATTGGTTTCTTTCCCTAGCATAATAAAGGATGTATTTCAGAAAGGGGACTGCATCTGCAGTTAAAGGAAAGCTATGTGGCTATGTTGTGAGGCAGAATGCTTCCAACTGAGTTTGGTGGGAGAAAAGGAGATAACAGGCCCCCTTTATTGTATTGGGATGACTGTTTCTGGTTTCCTCAGACAGTAATTTGGAAAGGAATGGGGAGAAGAACAGTCCTGACCAGGTGACATTTGGTAGACCTCCCAGTGGGAAAGGAGGGTCAGAGATAAGGAAGAGAGCAAAATTGCAGTCAACTTGAATGGGGGGTGGGAAGGAGCAGTCCTGCTTGAAGCCAGGCTTCCCTTTGTCTTTTGAGGACTGGAAAAGGGCAGGTGATTCTTCAAAATATCACTCAGTTCAAAACATTTTACTGACCTTCTACAATGTCAACAACACAGGGAAGAGATTAGTGTGCTGTGACAGAAAAAATATCAGCCTTGAAATCACCAAACACAACAAAAACAGATGAAATGGAAGAGACGAAAGAGAAGGCTGCCATGCAGGAAGGATGGGGAGGACTCAAAGAGCATGATTGCAGCAGAAGCTTGGGTACCTGAAAAGGAATGGAGGGAACCAAGCAATGCAGTTGCCTAATATGGACGCTTAATTTAACATGTCCCCAGGAGAATTCCTAATTTTTTTCCCTAAAACCTGCTCTTCTACAATCTTTTCTCAGTTAAAAAGAGCTGTTTCATCCATTTGTTTAAAACTTGGGGATTCATTCTTAACTATTCATCCCCAATACTTGCCAATCAGCAAGTCCACCTGGCTGGACCATCAAAATATAGTCCGAGTATGAGGCCATCCTTAATCTCCACCACAGGAATCTGGTGCAGAAAATGTTCCTTTCTCTCCTGGAGCGGTATAACAGTATCAAAGTTGGTCTCACTAGCATTCTTGCCCTCCACCTCATCCCATATAAGTTATCCACCCAACAACCAGAATGATCTTTGAAAAAAATGTAAACAAGATTATATCACATTCTTGCTTAAGATCCCCTAATTTTTCCCTTACATATGTACTCAGCTATACATTTCCTTGTAGCTCAGTTGGTAAAGAATCTGCCTGCAGTGCAGGAGACCCGGGTTCGATCCCTGAGTTAGGAAGATCCCCTGGAGGAGGAAATGGCAACCCACTCCAGTATCCTTGCCTGGAAAATCTCATGGACAGAGGAGCCTGGTGGTCTGCAGTCCATGTGGTTGCAAAGAGTCAGGCACAACTGAGCAACTAATACTTACTTATACGTTTCCTACCTCAGCTTTCAACAACTGTATTGATCTGTGACAGAAAAAGAAGCTCCAAAAGGGGCAGAATATGACTCTTGTTGCATTGAATCCTCCACCTCTAAAAACTCCAGCTAACAGATTGGACGTGAGTCTGGGTGAACTCCAGGAGTTGGTGATGGACAGGGAGGCCTGGCATGCTGCGATTCATGGGGTCGCAAAGAGTCGGACACGACTGAGCAACTGAACTGAACTGAAATGAACAGATTTGAAAGAACTATCCTTGGTTGTTTCACAAAATACCAGCTTTTTATAGGTAAGTCAAATACCCATTGATTCTTGCAGAACTATTTCATTTTTCTGAGATATTTTGTATACTGCAAATAGCACTCTTTTTTTCCCACCAAGATCATTTTAGTTTCAAATGCAAGAAACCCAGCTACATTTACCTTTAGGAGAAAAGGAAATTTTAATATGAAAATAACAGGGACCTCAAATGAGTGGATCAGTGGCTCAAAAATGTTACCAAAAGCCTTCTATCCAAGCTTCTCCAAACTTGGACTTTGGACCAGTACTGGAGTACTGGTGTGTACTTTGTGTGTTAGGAACCACACTGTACAGCAGTAGCTGAGTGGCGGGCAAGTGAGTAAAGCGTCATCCGTATTTACAGCAACTCCTCATTCCTCGCATTACCGCTTAAGCCTCATCTCCCATCAGATGGGCTGCAGCATTATATTCTCATAGGAGGGAGAACCCTACTGTGAAATGCAGATGGGAAGGCTCTAGATTGCATGTTCCTTATGAGAATCTAATGTCTGGTGATCTGAGGTGGACCTGAGGCAGTGATGCTGACACTGGGAAGTGACTGCCACTGTCTCCCATCATCCCCAGATGGGACTGTCCAGTCGCAGGAAAACAAACTTGGGGCCCTCACTGGTTCTGCAATATAGTGCATTGTATAATATTTTATTATATGTTAAAATGTAATAATAATAGAAATAAAGTGCACAATAAATGTAATGTGCCTGAATCATCCCCAGAACATCCCACCCCACACTGGGCTGTGGAAAAGATGTTTTCCAGGAAAACAATCCCTGGTGCCAAAAGGATTCTGGACTGCTGCTTTGATCAATTACTATCTTTTACTATGTGGCTGCCCATGGCTCCATACCTCATCTTCTCATCTTAGGAACTCATTCCTCTATTTTCCTATGAAAATATTTCCTATGATTAAATCTCTCTCTCATTCTTTCTTTCACTTTCCACTGTATTTCCTAAGTATGCTCATACTCCTGTTTCTTATCTGTGCTGATGCTCATTAAGTGTAGGGGTTTGTGAAAGTCACTGATCTTATTATGCTCAGATTCCCTCATATGAAAAGTGAACATGATGCAAACAAATCAGGAGCGATTATGAAACTAAAGAGCTAATGAATTTTTAGGATTTGTGTCTGTGCTGGGCACAGAGGAATGATCATGGGCATTTAGTTATACAACAGCACATGTAAAAATTTTGTTATGTGACAAAGATGCAATTCAAGTCAAGGACAGAGATCGAGTTATTCCATAGAGTTTAAGAATGATTAACTATCCAATTATTTTTAAACACTAATTTTAGAGCATTACCACACAGCAATCACATTAAAAAGTTTTGAATGCATTAAAGACGTATATGTGATTTTTTTTGGCCTCAAAAAAAATGTGTATGTATTTATGCTGTTGAGGTGGATAAGTAGGAAGGTAATGTTTATAATAGTAAGGTGGAAGGTGAAGTAAGGACACTTACGGTATAAGAGGAGAAAAAAGTCTGAAATAGTACACAAAATCCATAGACATAAAGGAAAAGATAAAGGTGCTTTAAAACTTTAAAGATTTTATAATAAAAAATACCCATGAATAAAATTAAAGACATTGAAGAAATTAGAAGCAAATATTTATCCAATATGTTGTACAAGGATTGATATCCATAATATACAATAAATCCACATGATAAGAAAATGTAAAAAATAGATAAAAATGAACGAATACAATTACAGACCATGCACTCAACCCTGCTACAGGAGACTGTCAGTGTGATTTTCAAAGGCATCCATGCCCTCAGATACTGTTTCAAGTCTAGAGCTCTATGTGTAGGAATGGGTTGACTAGGCTAGACTAGGCTGAGAAGCTAAAGGTAACAACTGTGATCATGCCTGGATCCATGCTGCTGTACTCTGTAGTCATCTCCACCACGGAAGCTATAGTACAACTCTATTTTTATTTGGCTACACTGTGCAGCATGCAGGATCTCAGTTCCCAGACCGGGGATGGAACCCATGCCCCCTGCACTGGGAGCCCAGTCTTAACCACTGGACAACCAGGAAAGTCCCTACTACAGCTATTTTTGAGAGAAGTTTATATTAATTGTTTTCTAACTGCAGACATTTTGCCAGAATTTCATTTTTTGGTATGCACTGGTTATATACAGGGCATTCTCCACAAAACACACAAGAACGAGATTAGAGTCTTTGGACATTGCTGGCACTACCATATAAACACTTCAATTTTCACTATATTTCACTGAACCTAAGGTGCTACAGATGATCAAATACACCAAGAAAGAAAAAGCTTAGCCTATTAAGACACTACACACTATCAGTTGTAGGATTCATCCTATTCCAGTTACCACTGAGTAGAACAAGTCAACCCAAAACTTAGTGACATAGAAGAGCTTTTTTTATTACATGCATGGGTTCTGTGGGTCAGAAATCAAAAAGGCCCAGAGGCATTGCTTCTCTCTGTTACACATTGATGGGACTTTAACTCCAACAGCTCGAAGGCTGGCAATGACACAACTACTGAGACAGAACTACCTGGGCCATCCTTACTCACACACCTAGAAATTCGAGCTGCTCCTTATGGGAACCTCCACTGAGTTCTCAGCCAGAGCACACACCAGTGGCCTCACTCTGTGGTCTCTTTTCTCAAGCCACTTTTGGCTTGCTCACAACATGCAGTCAGGTTTCTAAGAAAACAAACTGGGCTTGCATAGGATTTTTATGAGCTGGGCTCAAGAGTCACAAAACAGCAAGTCTAACATACTATGTTGGTCACTGGACTTAAAAAGTTCCACTCAGTTTCAAAGGAAAGACACACACCACATCCCTAGAAAATAGAAATCCAAACCTCAGAGTGGGCAGTTGATTTTAAGACTTCCCTGGTGGCTCAGATGGTAAAACATCTGCCTACAGTGTGGGAGACCTGGGTTCAACCCCTGGGTCAGGAATATCCTCTGGAGAAGGAAATGGCAACCCACTGCAGTATTCTTGCCTGTAAAATCCCATGGACAGAGGAGCCTGGTAGTATATAACCTGATATAACCAAGACATGATAGTAGTTGAGGGTAATATGAATGTTCATAAGCAGAAGGAACAAAGTCTTTGTTCTGAAAGAAATTCCCTGTTCTGAAAGAAAGTCCATCTGGAGGAAAAGTGAGTCATTCATTAACCACCTGAACAAAATCCTTCTTTTAAGGATATCTGCTTCCTTGCTTTCTGCATGTCTTCATAAAACCAGGAGGGAGATATGTGTTACTTAGATCCCATAAAAAAGAAGTTGTAGTTGTATTTCTCTATGTTTCAGAGGCAGAGGAATGAATTTCCAGCCTCCATTATTTTGCTGACTCAAGTGAGCTGAGTCTGCAGACACTTGGACACAAAAATGTTGAGAACGTTTGTCATCGCCCTGATCACTGAGGAAGTGGCATCAGCTCTGGAGCCCAGAACCTGGGAAACACTCTCAGGCAAATGACTGAAAGCAGTGTAGGAGATATATAAATGCACACTTTGATAGACAACCCTTTGCCAGTCTTTCTCTCTGGGCTTTCTAAATTTTTAGAGTTATTAGGACTAAAAAATGAAAGCTTAGCCCAACTAAATGAGGCATCCACAACTGTATCCAACACTACTATGCCTCCCCAGAGAAATTCATATCATTGTGCTCAAATGAGTACATGCATGACCTTCATTCCTGTAGTGTTTGTAATACAATCAAAAAAATTAATTTATACAAACATCTTCATATGAAAGGGATAAGAATAAGACTAGAAACCTGTGTTAATTGCTGATATTAAAAACAAACGTAACTATATGGGAGAATAACTTTTTCTCAACTCACCTATTAAGATTACAGGAAAAATTCAGCAACTGAAAAGAGGAACGCAAATAGCCAAAAGGTTTCAAAACACAATATCTTGTGGTGAGATTGTTAAAAATCAACACAGCTAGTGAAGGGTTAAAAGACCCTAATCAAATAGTCAAATAAAATTACCCCAAAATGCATAGAAATAAAAGTACATATCAAAGTTAAAAATAGGGAGGATTAATTTAACAGAGAAAATATCAACACATAAGATTCAGATAAACAATGGAGAGAAATGAGTGTCAGAATACATTAGACATTATTCCCTGTGTTAAAAAATAAGCAGATACCCAGAGGGATGGTATGGGGAGGGAGGTGGGAGGGGGGTTCAGGATGGGGAACATGTGTACACCTGTGGCGGATGCATGTTGATGTATGGCAAAACCAATACAATATTGTAAAGTAATAATAATAATAATAAATTTTTAAAAAAATTTTAAAATGTGGAAAAAATAAATAAATAAACTAAATAGTGGTTCCAGCCAAAAAAATAAATAATAAGTGGATAAAACATTTTCTACCATGGGAAATGAAGATAAAGGCAATGAAGCTTTGAAGGTACTGTCAGATTGCCTTTCTGGAGTGCGTAACTGTGGCCATGAAATTATCAGTAGACTACTGATTAAAAATATTTAACTAGGTTAAAAATATTTCCTAGGAATACATAAAACAGAATCTCATAATCATTCTAGAAAAGGGATGCTACATGGGACAAGTCATAGAGATAAAAGATAACATCACCTATTCAAAGAAATATGTATTCATTTCATTCTGTCCTGGAAACCTCATTCTGGATTCTGTGTCCATCTTTCATATGACTAAATATCATACTCTTAAGAATATTCATAAGAATAGAAAATCTTAGGTCAGCTTGTAGGAAAATACCAAAACATTCCTATTAGAGCCAGAGAGACTTGGATGATGAATGGTGGCCTGAGCAGGCCAGGGGTCAACGTTTTGTCATATATGCTTGACCAAGCATGAGTTTTCCACATAAAATTCAAAGATAAACAGAGATGACTTCTATCATCAAAATGTTTTGCTGTGTATCCTATTCACAGGCACACAAATACCATGAGAGATGGGATTTGGACCATAATGACCAGAGATATTGACCAAGTTCATTTGCAGGTACAGGATCATGGCCAACATACTCGCAAACACATGAAGAGCACATTAGAAGGACAGAGATACAGTCTCACCAAAAAGACTGAACATCAAATTATGACAGGCAATTCTAATATGGTCTAATAGGTACTGACTGCTTGGACATGCTCTTCAAAAAGATTTGCCCAAGTCACATGTTGTATCTTTTAGAACTGACACTCTACCCAAACTAAATGACACTCTAATAGCATTCTACCCACTCCATCCTGCTGGGATAAGATCCAACCATATTCGTATCGATTTGGTGATGAGGTCAGCCCACTATAGAACTCAAAGATACCATTGTTCTGGTCCCCTTTACAAAGAAAGCTGCCTGGTTCCTCCCTGCAGAGCTGAGAGCAAGTCCAGAGCTTCCTGCAAAATGCTGCTGATCCTGCTCTCAGTGGCCTTGCTGGCCCTGAGCTCAGCTCAAGGCCCATTTTCTGGTAAAAATAAAGGGGGAGGGTTCTGAGCCTCTGCCTGGGGCTTGGGAGATCACACCGCAGTAAGGAAGCTGGTAAAGAGGGGATGTAAATGAAAGGAAAGATGAGCTGCAGAATTCTCAAGACAAGGATAAGGCCCTTCACACCCTCATTGATGCTAAGGTCTCACATTTTACTTAAAGTGAAATTGAGGTGTATACAGAACTCTGAGCAAAGAATGAAAAAGCATATTGAGATTTTTAACAAAACCCTCTCTGGGTTATGAAAGATGCATTGCAAAATGGCAAGACTGGAACAGAGAAGTTCTTTCATGAAGATTTATGGTAACGGAAAGAGGCAGTGCATGAAGGTGGCCATGTGAGGGGTTGCCAGATGGATGGAGGAGGTGAAGCCCATTCAGAAATATTTCAGAGATGGACATGAGGATAATATTTCTCTCTCTCTACATGGAGATAAAGAGATTCCAGGACCCAGGGGTCTCATTTGACTCACACTCACATTTAATATATCTATGTGCTGTCCCCTGTCGGGTCAAGATTGTATTCACATGTTTATTCCTGGTTGCCCCCAACTTGAGAAAACATGCTAATATAAGTAAAGTATTTCATGAAGATAGAGAGCAGAAGGACATTAGAATATGACACTGAAATACCCCAGCACTTAAATTAGCATTAGGGTTCGACAGATCCTAGAGAGGACAAAAATGTCTTATGTCCTTTGAATTTGTGATTGTCCTCAACACAGGAACCATCCTGCACCCCTTCACATCCTCTTCCCTTTACAACAGGATTGCACATTGGGGTTGAAAAGTTAATTTAGGGGATATACAGATTGTGGTTGGAAGTGTCCCATTCCTGGTAGACTAGTTGTTAGCCTTAATGGATTCGGAACTTCCTTGACACTTCAACTTCTGCTTGTTTCCTAGACAGAAACAGGGAAGAATTTCTCAGCAACATACCAGTTAAGGCTCAACTAACTGTCCATCAACTTTCTTTCCTATGTTTAGCAACTTCTCACTTCTCTGATTTTTTTCATCATCATTCTCTTATAAAGAATTAATTAGTGTTAAAACCCCTAAAGATATAGACAGTCCTTTGGGAACCATGATTCTGGGGACCATGAACAGGACCCTAACTTGAAAAACAAAGATGTCTACTGTGGATAACCAGAGAGTATGCTGCCTATTCCCTTGGGCCAGAAATGATTGCTGAAAGAGGACAGTATAGGGAAGTAATCTTAAGTCTGACATCTACTTACCAAGAACCAAATCTTCAGCTGTTTCCATTTCCCCCATTATTCCTCTCTCTAAATATGCGGTTTAGGAAAAATGCAAAGAAACTAGATCAGGTTCCATTTTCTCTGTTTTTCACTGTTCAATATGTCCCCCATACCTTATTAAATTTTGTAAAAGTTATTTAGTGACTGCATCAGGGCCATCACTTTGTCTCTCTCTCAACTACCAGGGCTCCACTTAGTCTTAGAGCCAGAGAGTTCCACATATGCATTCAGCCAGCCAGACTCAGAGTCACAATTGACAGGTTATTTCAGAGGCGCAAACCATAACTGGCAACGTAACTGACATGCAAAATCCCTTTGCTTATCTTCTGTCCTTGGAGACATCCCCTGGTGATGCTAAGATATCCAGCATCTTCATTTTTTTTTTCCAAACTGAAGACACTCTTTTTCTCAAGAGCAAAGAACTAAGACTCAACATCACTAGTATATGGGTGAACAGAAGCACCACACAAGGAAGGAGGGAGTAGGAAGGAACTTGGTAGTTAAGAGACAGGTTCTGGAGGAAAGGAGTCTGATAAGGTCATGAGAGATCAAAATGAGAGGGGAGCCTTCCATCACCTACTGCCTCTCTTCTTGTACCATATACTGCAGATGCAAACAACTCAAACTCAGTTGAGGACTTTCAAAGACCACCCCTACAAGGTGATGAAGCTGAGCAAGAAACACCCCTAGAAGATGGTAAACATCACCACATACTACCACCAAAGTATGGTAAACCTCATCACAGACCACCCCCACAAGGTGATGAAGCTCAGCCAGGACAACCCCCACAAGATGGTGAGCCTGAACAGGTACCATCCTCACAAAATGGTGAACCTCAGCAGGGAAGACTCCCAGGTAGAGGTCTTCGTAATCATCGTTCTTCACCACCTCCTCCTGAGAGGAATCACGGACCACCCCCACAGGATGGTCAACGTCGACAGGGACCACCCCCACCAAGAGGTCCTCATAATCATCATTTTCCCCTGCCTCTCCTGGAAAGAATCAGGGACCACGCCCACAAGAAGATCAACCTCAACAGGGAACACCCCTAGAAGACAGTGAACAGCAACAGGGACCATCTTCACAAGAAGATCAACCACAACAGGAACCCCACCCTACCCCACCCCCACATAAGATGGTGATCAACAACAGGGATCCACCTCACAAGATGGGGAACAACAGCAGGGACCATCCCCTCCAAGAAGGTCAACCTCAGCAGAGACCACCTCCACCAAGAGGTCCTCCTAATGGTTGTTCTCCTCCACTTCCTCCTGGGAGGAGTCAGATACCTCCACTCCCAGGGCATGGACCACAAAGACCTCCCCAAGGCTCACCACCCCAGTAATCTGGAATTCAGTGATAGATATGACTCAAGCTCATTCTCCATCAATAATGAGCTCTATATGTCTCAAACTTTGTGAGTCACTGAATCACCTGGAAACATGTTGAAATTTCATGGTCCTGAACCCTAGTTCTAAAGATTCCTATTCAGATATATGCAAGAGGGCAGCAAGAGCTTTTACTTTTAATGAGCTCTCCAAGGTGATTCTGATTGTGAGAAACATGGACCATAAATTGTCTTTTCCCGGATGATCACCCGCCCTAAATGGGCTGATAATGAGGAAGTAGAGCCACGTTCTTTCCTCTCCTCCTCCTCAGGCAAAATGACTACCCTTTTCAAGTTTCCACCTGACCAGGCCTCTCAGGTCCAGTGTCCCTGTAAATGATACTTTAACTTTATGCTGCTAAATTTATCTAGCTAAAATATTTCCTTTTAAATATCAAAATTTCCTTTAGTGTATGCTCAAGGTAAGAAAAAAAAAAATGACTGAACAGCAAATCGTGAAGCTAATTCTTAAAGACATCCTACCATCCTACCTCCCCACTTTCTTCTCTAAAAGCCACAAGTATCCCTTTTCAACATGCTTTTGGAAGCATTGATGACTACATAAACATAGGGAATCTTTTTTCACCCACAAATTATATTATACTTTACATGAAGATCCATAGACTGCTCATTTCAAATAACATCTTGTAAAACTTTCATACAGCTATAAGAATGTTTGATCCTCATCTTGTTTTCTTTTTAATTTATACTCTACCATTCTCTGACTAGCGCCCTGATTTCTTTAACCAACTCTTTATCAATGGACATTTAGGCTGGTTTCAGTTTTTTACTAGTGAAAAATTGGTTGCAGTAACCATCTTTGTAAATATATATTTAAACACTTTACATAGCAACTAAGAGATAATCAACCTAAGAATAATTTTTTTTTAACCTTTCAAGCAACATTTTAAAGTCCATTATTTGTTAGGTATATGAAAAGAGTAGACCAAAGAGATTTGGAAGGAAACAGGAGAGGGCAGAAGAAGAGAGGGGGAAATGTGGACTCTAAGCTACTTCCTTTCACTGCTTTCTGCAAGGATTATAAGCCACCTCTGCACCTTCTACCGCACAACTGCACTCATCTCACATGCTAATAAAGTAATGCTCAAAATTCTTCAAGGCAGGCTTCAGTAATACATGAACCGTGAACTTCCAGATGTTCAAGCCGGTTTTAGAAAACGCAGATGAACCAGAGATCAAATTGCCAACATCCACTTGGATCATGGAAAAAGTAAGACAGCTCCAGAAAAGCATCTATTTCTGCTTTATTGACTATGCCAAAGCCTTTGACTGTGTGGATCACAAGAAACTATGGAAAATTCTGAAAGAGATGGGAATACCAGACCACCTGATCTGCCTCTTGAGAAACTTCTATGCAGGTCAGGAAGCAACAGTTAGAACTGGACATGGAACAACAGACTGGTTCCAAATAGGAAAAGGAGTACGTCAAGGCTGTATATTGTCACCCTGCTTATTTAACTTATATGCAGAGTATATCATAAGAAATGCTGGGCTGGAAGAAGCACAAGCTGGAATCAAGATTGCGGGGAGAAATATCAATAACCTCAGATATGCAGATGACACCACCCTTATGGTGTGAAGGGTGAAGTGAAGAGGAACTAAAAAGCCTCTTGATGAAAGTGAAAGAGGAGAGTGAAAAGGTTGGCTTAAAGCTCAGCTTTCAGAAGACGAAGATCATGGCATCTGGTCCCATCACTTCATGGGAAATAGATGGGGAAACAGTGGAAATAGTGTCAGACTTTGTTTTTTTGTGCTCCAAAATCACTGCAGATGGTGATTGCAGCCATGAAATTAAAAGACGCTTACTCCTTGGAAGTAAAGTTATGACCAACCTAGATAGCATATTGAAAAGCAGAGTTGATGTATGGCAAAACCAATACAATATTGTAAAGTAATTAGCCTCTAATTAAAATAAATAAACTGTGGCAGATTCATTTTGATATTTGGCAAAACTAATACAGTTATGTAAAGTTTAAAAATAAAATAAAATTAAAAAAAATAAAATAAAATAAATAAATTTAAATTTAAAGAAAAAAAATGAAAAGCAGAGATATTACTTTGCCAACAAAGGTCCGTCTACTCAAGGCTTTTTCCAGTAGTCATGTATGGATGTGAGAGTTGGACTATAAAGAAAGCTGAGCACCGAAGAATTGATGCTTTTGAACTGTGGTGTTGGAGAAGACTCTTGAGAGTCCCTTGGACTGCAAGGAGATCCAACCAGTCCATTCTGAAGGAGATCAGTCCTGGGTGTTCATTGGAAGGACTGATGCTGAAGCTGAAACTCCAGTACTTTGGCCACCTCATGCGAAGAGTTGACTCATTGGAAAAGACTCTGATGCTGGGAGGGATTGGGGGCAGGAGGAGAAGGGGACGCCAGAGGATGAGATGGCTGGATAGCATCACTGACTCGATGGACATGAGTCTGACTGAACTCCGGGAGCTGGTGATGGACAGGGAGGCCTGGCATGCTGTGATTCATGGGGTCGCAAAAAGTCAGACACAACTGAGTGACTGAACTGAACTGAACTGAATTGTGCACCTTCTATGAGCTTCTTTTATCTTTTTTTTTTCCAGAGCATGAGTATGAAGATACCAGTCCTTCAGAAAGCCATGACGTTGAAAGAAGTCAGTCTGTATTCAGTTTACCAATAAAATAATCAGCATCCAATTTCTATTGAACATGTTGAAAAGGGATACTTGTGGCTTTTATGCATGTCAATTTCTTTTTTTTTTTAATTTTATTTTATTTTTAAACTTTACATAACTGTATTAGTTTTGCCAAATATCAAAATGAATCCACCACAGGTATACATGTCAATTTCTAATGACATGAGATAATGTCATGTCTCATTCTGGGTGTTCATGAATCTGAAATTTGAGGGCCATGAACCCAGCATAGAAACATTCAGGACCCCTTCTCGTTGATGCTTCCATCAGGCTTCCTCCTGGACCACTGTCCTGGGAAACATTTTCTCCTTGTTCTTTGCTTGGGGGCAGAAAGATATCTCTTTTTTTTCTCCCTGCTATTGCATCCCCTCTACACCTCTCGCCCAATTTCAGAAGCCAGCTTCATGTTCCTCTCCTTCCCTGATTTCTACCACACTAATACAATTTTTTTATTACTTTCACCCCTTTCACCAAGATTCTAATAATTTTAGGGAAATAAAGAAAGTATTGCAAATGTGAAGAAGTGACACAATCTGAGGGAATCTTTATAACTTCCAAAATAACTGACACTGGTTTCTAGCAAAATAAATGTGGTTCTGGGTCCCTGCTCCCTCGAGCCCACTATGCCCCATTCATCCTTTTTTAAATAATTTCTCAGTTTTCTTCCTCTCTTAATGCCACACCTTTGTTTAACAAAATCTGAGTTAATTTCATAAAGGAGGTGGCATGCTATCTTCTAATTGGAGTCCTTCAGACATGAGTTTAATCTTATCTCTTGTGTTGGCTCTAGACTTCTAGTAAGCTGCTGCTGCTGCTAAGTCGCTTCAGTCGTGTCTGACTCTGTGTGACCCCACAGATGGCAGCCCACCAGGCTCCGCTGTCCCTGGGATTCTCCAGGCAAGAACACTGGAGTGGGTTGCCATTTCCTTCTCCAATGCATGAAAGTGAAAAGTGAAAGTGAAGTTGCTCAGTAAGTGTCCGACGCTTCGTGACCCCATGGACTACAGCCTACCAGGCTCCTCCATCCATGGGATTTTCCAGGCAAGAGTACTGGAGTGGGTTTCTAGTAAGCTAGTTTAACTCAAAGCCCTAGTTTCCTCATCTGTATAATGAGGATAATATTAATACCTACCCTAGTGCATAAAGAGTAACAATTGTCATGCATAAAAACCTAGCAGAGATTGCCTTCACCATGTCCCAATAGTTATTATAGAGAACAGTACACATTAAATTGCAAGAAATTAAGTATTCCCCCAAATAAAACTGTTCAGAATGCTTTGTCAAAATATCAAATTACAACATTCTCTGACAATGCAGCTTCCAAATTTTAAAAAGAAATGAAAAATTCACTCTGTCTATTTTTTGGTGGCACTTTCTGGTATCTTTTCATTTGGAGGATACTGTTTCTGATACTGATTTTTGTCATGGTAACTTGATAACTTCCACTCAGCTCCATTTCTTGCAAAGCTGGGAAATGTTCTTTGGTTAAAAGACACTTTTAACAATGGGATAACAAAATCAGTATTTAAAAATAAACCTAAAGGACTTCCCTGACAGCACAGTAGTTAAGACTCTTGTCCTTCCAATGCAGGGGATGTGAGTTCCATCCCTGGTCTTGGAACTAAGATCCCACGTGCCTAATGGTGCTGACAAAGGAAAACAAACAAACAAACAAAAAATTTAACAACAGAAACACCTGACGTTGAGTTTGTTGACTTGAAATGAAAAACAGAAAGTTTGGATTCCATCAAGGGTTTCCCATACCTTGAACTCACATTGAGTTAATGAAAACCTCTCCAGGGATATCTCTAGCATGAAAAGGAGCCCATTCTTGAACATCTCTGGTGAAGATGGACAAACCTTATCCACTGGAAAGAGGGAATCTGAGGAACATTCCTTCAGAGCCAGATTCATCCTGACTCCAGGTCTACTCACTATATTTCTGTTACTGAATACTGAGTATGATTTTATTTTCTTACCTACCAGCACACATTGTTCACTCACACTGAACCAGCAGTTACCTGAAACAGATTTTGCTAAAATTTCATGAGTTACTGATGTTTAAATCTAATAGATAACTTCATATACAGTGGATTGCAGCTTTGAACTGAGAGTATTTCCAATCCTGATTTTGGTATCAACTAAAAGTAATAGAACATTTAGCTTCCTGTCTGCACAATGGTAACTATATTCTCTGTTTTTTCTCAAAATAGACATGCATTTCATTTATTTGGCAAGTTTTTTTATGTCTAATTTTTAAAAAATACATTTGGCAGTGAAGATGAGAGAATTCCAGCTATTTGAGCTATTTCAAATCCTAAAAGATGATGCTGTTAAAGTGCTACACTCAATATGTTAGCAAATTTGGAAAACTCAGCAATGGCCACAGGACTGGAACAGGTCAGTTTTCATTCCAATCCCAAAGAAGGGCGATAACAAAGAATGTTCAAATTGTTGTGCAGTTGCACTCATTTCACATGCTAGCAAGGTTATGCTCAACATCCCTCAAGCTTGACTTCAGCAGTACGTGAACTGAGAACTTCCAGATTTACAAGCTGGTTCAACAAGGCAGAGGAACCAGAGATCAAATTACCAACATTCGTTGGATCATGGAGAAAGTAAGTGAGTTCCAGAAAAACATCCAGTTCTGTTTCATTGACTGCACTAAAGCCTTTGACTCTGGGTGCCACAATAAACTGTAGGGAATTCTTAAAGAGATGGGAGTACCAGACCACCTTACCTGTCTCCTAAGAAACCTGTATGCAGGTCAAGAAGCAACAGTTAGAATAAGACATGGGACAATGGACTGGTTCAAAATAGAGAAAGGATCATGACAAAGTTGTATAATGTCACCCTGCTTATTTAATTTCTATGCAAATATACATTATGGGAAATGACTAGGCTGGATGTAGGACAAGCTGAAATCAATATTGCCAGGAGAAATATCAACAACCTCAGATATGCAGATGGTACCACTCTCATGGCAGAAAGTGAGAGGAACTATAAAGCGCCTCTTCATGTGGGTCAAAGAAGAGAGTGAAAAGGCTGGCTTGAAACTCAGCATTAAAAAAAACTGAGATCATGGCATCACATCCAATCAGTTCATGGCATCCTATCCCATCAGTTCATGGCAAATAGGAGGGGGAAAAGTGGAAGCAGTGACTGATTTTATTTTCTTGGCCTTCAAAATCACTGTGGACAGTAACTGCAGCCATGAAATTAAAAGACGCTTACTCTTTGGAAGGAAAGCTATGACAAACTTAGGCAGCATATTAAAATGGAGAGACATCACCTGCCAACAAACACTTATTGAAATGCCCACAATATTCCAGGTACTGAGAATACAAACAAAGTCGGGACAGATGCAAAAATTCATGCACTTGAAAATTTCAGAGATGTTCTTTATCCTTCAGTAAGTAACCATGACATTTCTTCTCCTTTATGTTTCCCTACCTCTCCCGCTTAATCCTTGGAAGGAAAGCTATGACAAACCTAGACTGCATATTCAAAAGCAGAGACATCACTTTGCCAACAAAGGTCCGTATAGTCAAAGCTATGGATTTTCCAGCAGTCATGTATGGATATGAGAGTTAGACCATAAAGAAGGCTGAGTGCCAGAGAACTGATGCTTTCAAATTGTGGTGCTGGAGAAGACTCTTGAGAGTCCCTTGGACTACAAGAAGATCAAACCAGTCAATCCTAAAAGAAATCAACCCTGAATGTTCATTGGAAGGACTGATGCTAAAGTTCCAGTACTTTGGCCACCTGATGCAAAGAGCAGACTCATTGCAAAAGACCCTGATACTGAGAAAGAGTGAAGGCAAAAGGAGAAGGGAGTGGCAGAGGATGAGATAATTAGATAGCATCAGCAACTCAATGGACATGGATTTGAGCAAACTCCGGGAGATAGCGGAAGACAGAGAGGCCTGGCACGCTGCATTCCAGGGGTCTCACAGAATCAGTCACAACTTTGGGACTGAACAACAACAACCCTGAATTGACTAAAAGCAAATATAGTTAGAACAAGAGAAATTAAGTTGAACTAGAGAAAAAGAATGGGGAACACATGTATACCTGTGGCGGATTCATTTTGATATTTGGCAAAACTAATACAGTTATGTAAAGTTTTAAAAATAAAATAAAATTAAAAAAAAAATCTTAAATCCAAAAAAAAAAAAAAAAGAAAAAGAAAGTGAGAGCTTTCACAGGCTTGGGCTCATGGTCTTTGAGTTTCACACCCACCACAAAGTCAAAAAAAAAAAAAAAGTTAGCAGCAGCAGATGACAGAGATATAGAAGGGGCTAAGGGACCACAGAGCATTAAGATCTTCTTGCCATTGAATGGCAAGAAGGCCAGAAGGAGGAACATCTAAATTAAGACTGGAAGGATGGACAGAATTTTAACAACAAAACCCATGGAAAGAATTTCCTTGCAGAGAAGACACCATATATAAAGGACTTTGGTGGGGATAAAGCATGGAGCTCTGGAAAAATAGAAAGTGTTTCAAACTGGGTAGAACATGGGGGAAATGGGGGAGGGATTGAGATATAATTCCAATATGTATTAAGCTGAAGTTCTATAACCAAAAGCCTTTAGAACTAACTTCTATTTACCAGGAAATGCAGGGGATAGAGAGTAAGAAGTCAAATGATACAGGCACTGTATCAGAATGGTGGACAGTCCTAAGAACATATGACCTACTTACATCTATAAGTTAACATCATTGAAAAAAAGAAGAGAGAATGTCCTTCTCTAGATTAAGAAATAAAACAACTGAATGTGGGAATGAACTAGATTTTAATAAGCCAGAAGCTTATGTAGTTTGAATTGCTCCCTTTAAGGAAAATAGTACAAAATTCATGCGCTTCTCCCAGGGCCTTAGAAGGAGCCTGTGCAAGTGGGGAATCCCAAAACTTAAGGTGCATTAGCTTTGTAGAAAATGCAAATCTGATCAAATGTAACAGGTAAATCTTGTTTGGACTGTCATTTAAATAAACTAGCATTTGTTGGATGAAATGTACAAAGACTTTTGATACAGTCAGGAAATTTTGAGTATAGATTAGGTTTAGCTAGAAAACAAATTTTGGTGAAATTTTAAGAAAAATTTAAAATCTTTCTGTACATTAGTCTAGAACTGGAGTTTCTAGATTTGTTTACTAAAAAGAACAAGAAGTTTTCCTATAATTTTAGCAGTTCTCAGGACAGTTAAGTGGTAGACTTGAAACCATAGACTTTTGTTGTAGGAAACTGTATTTATTACATTATTATAGTAGAAAACAGGGGGTTTGCTCTTAAAATTATTGTTCCTACAGCTTCCTTGGTGGCTCAGCTGGTAAAGAATCTTCCTGCAATGGAAGAGACCGTGGTTCGATCCCTGGGTTGGGAAGATCCACTGGAGAAGGAATAGGCTGCCCTCTCCAGTATTCTGGCCTGAAGAATCACAAGGACTGTATAGTCCATGGGGTTGCAGAGTCGGACACAGCTGAGAAATTTTCACTTCACTTATTCACAGTTGAAAAATAGGTTTTTTACCTACCAGTCTTGTGAAAATTAACCAACTGATTATGAATTCACAGTCATGTTTTCTTTGATGCAGCTGGTAAAAAAGCACTGTTCAGATTCTTCTCCTAAAATTAAGAACACAGCTACCAGGCATCTGCCTTGGAAAGTAACTTGAAAAACCCCAAAAAAGGATAAAAAGGAGCAGCAGTGGGTGATTTATATTAGTTCTTTTAAACCCCATCAAGGAATTTGTCCTTTTAAGCTAAAGATATGAGAATACAATCAGAATATTAAGCCAGGAAGTTACAGGATCAGACTGAACATTAAAAAGACCATTAATTTTTTTATTTAAATGTGGTACATTGGACACATGTGTTTATTTCTATTTTCCCCAATGTGTAAATAAAACTCTAATAATGAAATTTTTAAATAATTAATCCCCAAGGATAAGAACAGGAGAAGACATGACAGAAAAAAAGAAGAGTGAACAAAATCGTGGAATTAGAATGACTAGAAGAAAATTAACAGAGTTGATGAATTTGCAGTGGCTGAAACCAGACATGGAAGTGAGAATAGCAGTGCAAATCAACTTATCCCAGAATCCCTGAAATTTTGGCTTTTTTAGAATACTGTTTCCTTCTTCAGAAATTCATATTTATCCACATTTAGTGTAGAACGTGCATTTCTAGTTATTTAATCCTATGTATGCTCATTGTGACCCTATAACTGTAGCCTTCTTCTCTGTTCATGGGATTTTCCTGACAAGAGTACTGGAATGGGTTGCCATTTCCTCCTCCAGGGAATCTTCCGCACCCAGGGATGGAACCTGTGTCTCCTGCATTGCAGGCAGATTCTTTACCACTGTGCCACCTGGGAAGCCCAAATATTATTATTTTTTATTTGATCCTAGAAATTTTAAGCTGTTCTTATGAATAAGTTTGTTCTTTGTCTCATTCTCTCTCTGTTTCCACTGAATTTCCTAATTATGCTGATACTTATAAAGTATATGGGCTTCTCTGGTGGCTCAGATGGTAAAGAATTTGCCTGCAATGCAGGAGACCAGTGTTTGATCCTTGGGTAGGGAAGATCCCCTGGAGAAAGGAATGGCAACCCACTCCAGTATTCTTGCCTGGAGAATTTCATGGACAGATGAGCCTGGCAGGCTATAGTCCATGGGGTCCCAAAGAGTCAGACATGATTGAGCAACTAACTTACTTATAAAGTATATGGATTTTGGAAAATCTCCAAATAACATTATGCTTTTACTCTCATCTGAAACATGAATACGATGCAGAAAATCAAAGGGCTGCTGCAAAGATTTTCAGCTAGTACATATAAAGCATTTATGGCTGTGCCGGACAAAGGAATGACCAATAGACATGTAGTTCTATAGCTGTCCATGTAAAGAAATTTAATATGTGATAAAGACGGCAAGTCAAATCAGTGAAGGAAATTGGGTTATTCAATAGAGTTTAGGCTTAATTAGCTCTCCAATTATTTTTTAAATACTAATTTTAGTGCTCTATCACATAGCAATCACAAGAATTAATTTAACACTCCAGTATTCCTGCCTAGAAAATTCCATGGACAGAGGAGGCTGACAGGCTACAGTCCATGGGGTTGCAAAGAGTCAGACACGACTGAGCGACTTTCACTTTGACTTTTTGCAGAGTTAAATGTCTTTTTTTTTTTTTTTTTTTTGCCTGGAAAAAGTGAGGTTCAGATGGGAAAGTGAAGAGAAAATAACTATAAAGGTGAGGTGGGGCAGTGAAATAGAGGCATTTATGTTAGTAAGATAGGAAAACCAGTCTGAAACAGCACACATAATGCACAGAAAAGATTGAAATATTAAATTACTTCAGTACTTAAAGTTTACAATACAAAAACACCATGAACAAAGTTAAAAGATATTCAAGATTTAGAAGAAAAATGTTTATAAAATATATATTATACAAGATTTATACCCACAATATATAAAGAAAATAAGCAATAATAAAACTACAAAATAACCAACATGAATATGGATAAGTATGAAATCAAATCAGACTCTCCAGCTGCTATAACAGGCTATCAGCAAGATTCCCAAAGATATCTGGGTTCCTGGTCATTGTATCAAGTCTACAGCTTTTGTCTGGAAATATACTGGATCAGGCTAGACTAGGATAAAAGGCTAAGGATAATAATTATGCTGGTGTCTAGGTATATGCTGCTTCATTCTTAGTCATGAGAACTATAAAACTATGAGATGGATGCTGGCCATGCTCATAAGAGGTATGGATGGCTTTAATTCACATTCGCCTCTACATTCATACAGCCATCTCAAGCTGACTTGTGAACTGGTGAATCTGGAGGAAGCAGTTCATTTTCCAGAGATTCTGACCCTCACATAGGTTCTTTTTCCATAACCATGAACACAGAGGAGAGGCTTTGGAGGGCTCTGAACATTGGACCTCCACTTTCCTGCATAATGGTGCTGATCCCTCCTTGAGGTATTCTGATGGTCTGCCCTCTCTATTCTCAGAAAATGTTCATCTGATATGATTCATCCACATTCTTTGGTTTATAGAATATACCATGCTACTTCCTTTATGAAATACACTCAGGTTTGTTAAAGAATGGTGAGTCATCTAAGGAGGGAGAAAATTGAGCAATAATATGATACTGTAGATCCTTGTTCATTATTGATTTTATATATAGTAGTGTGTATATGTTAATCCCAATCTCCTAATTTATCCCTTCACCCCAGCTTTCCCTTTCAGTAGCCATATGTTTGTTTTCTAAGTCTAAATTTATTTCTGTTCTGTAAATAAATTCATTTGTATCATTTTTTCAGATTCCACATATAAATGATACCATACTTGTCTTTGTCTGACTTACTTACTTACTGTGTCATACTTACTTCAGTATGATAATTGCTAGGTTTATCTTTGTTGCTGTAAATGGCTTTCATTCTTCTTTATGGATGAGTGATATTCCATTGTTTGTAGGTACCACATTTTCTTTATCCATTCATCTATTGATGGACATTTAGGTTGCTTCCGTGTCTCGGCTATTGTAGATAGAGCAGCAGTGAACATTGGAGTACATGTATATTTTCAATTTCTAGATTGGGATGGCTGGATCATATTGTAGATTTTTAAGATTTTTAGATTTTTTTAAGAAACCCCATACTCTTCTCCATAGTAACCTTACCAGTTTTCATTCCCACTGGTAATGTAGGAGGGCTTCCTTCTTTTCAGACCCTCTCGAGCATTTATTATTTATAGACTTTTTGACGATGGCCATTCTGAATAGTGTGAGGTGATTCTTCACTGTGGTTTTGATTTGCATTTCTCTACTAATTAGTGATGTTGAGATCAAGTTTTTCAGAGTATCTGGACCTCCCCTGAGTGAGGGAGACTCTTGCTAGCCTTTGGTATTGTAGGGATTTCCTCACCTTGTGCAAGTTCTCCACACTTGCAGTATTTTCCATGTTTGCTAAAATTACTATAATCTCAGAAAAGGTGTGAAAATAATAAAAACATTGCATTAGTGTTATAGAATCCAAGGAAGGAGACAAAGAGTGGTTTTCCATCACCTGGCAGCTGATTTGTGAATAAAGGTGTCAGAAGGAGGAAGGAGGCAAGAGCGGGAATTTAAAAGGAAATCTGGTACTGACCCTAAGCACAGAACAAAGGGAAATGTCTCCAAGGAAGGTGGCCCTGAGGAAGCCTGTTGGAATCATCAGTGAGAAGGGGTCTCAGATGCTCCCATGTTGGGTTCCTGGCCCTCAAATTTCACCCATGATGAGACATGACACTTAAAAATGGATGCTTATTATTTTATTGGTAAAATCAAGATAAACTGACTTATTCCAATGTCATGGATCTCTGAAGGACTAGTATCTTCTTATTCATTTTCTGAAAAAAAAAAAAAAAAAGGAAGTTCAGACAAGGTTGGCAGGGGATTTCTATGCCTGCTACTAATTGAAGGGAAGTGGGTGAGAATTCACAATATCTCCCTCTTGTTTTCCTCATTTCCTTTCTTTCCTAATTTCTTTTTGTTTATGATTTATATGTACCTAACAGACAGTGAGCTCTAAGTAAAATGAATAAAAAAAGATTGCTTGTAAAATGAATAAAGAAGATTCTTGCTTGCAAAATGAATAAAAACAGATTCTTCTAAGGTTATCTTTTGATGACTGTTGATCACGTTCAAATATGTATTTACAAAGACACTTTCTGCAATAGATCCTATAATAACAAAAAAATGAAACCAGCCTACATGTCCATTGATGGAGTTTTGTTAAAATAATCATGGCATAGCCAGACAATAGATAGTATAGATTGGTAAAACAGAACACAACAAAAAAACCAGAATCAAATAAATCCACATAGTTCTATGAACTAATATGGAAGTTTTTCAAAAAGTATGTTATTTGAACTGAGCAATATATAAATCTGTATATAAAAATATGATATCATTTGTGGATAAAAAAAGATCACATATATTTAAATAGACACAAATATTTTCAAAAGGATGTTCAAGAGAGTTAACTGTGGTGGCCTTTGGGAAAGGAACTGGGGAAGTAGGGTATCTATGCTTTTAAAAGATAACCTCATACTTTATGTTTAGTTTTTTTCTAAATTAAACATATGTAAGTAATATTTTTAAACTATGTAACATTTGGCAATAAAAATTTATAGTATCATTTAGCAGGTACACTGGATCTAACAGGTCTGGTCCGGTGGAAACTTGAGATGGGAAATATTTGAACCTGAGAAGGAGGACGGAAGAAGATCAAGAGAGAATCCAGATCTGCTTCCTCATTACTGAACAACTTTAAGATAAGCAATCATTATGGAAAAAGCAACTTGGGGTCCATGTTTTTCAAAATTGGATGCACCATGGCTATCTTGTTAAAAACACGAAGTCCTACTACCCTATTCCATATATCTGAACAGAAATCCCTAGAACTGGGATTCAGGACTATGCAGTTTCTATGTGGTTCCAGTTGGTTCAGTGACTCATTAAAGTTTGAGACCTGTAAGGGTTAGGGCCCTTGATGGAGAGTAAGCTTGAATCATACCTGTCATTGAATTCCAGATGACTGGGGTAGTGGGCCTTGGGGAGGTCATTGTGATTCATGCCCTGGGAGTGGAGGTTCCTGATTCTTCCTAGGACAGGTGTTGGAGAAGAGCAGTGACCAAGACCTCTTTGTGGTAGTGGTCGCTGTTAAGGGTGACCATTTTGTGGGCATGGTCTCTGCTGAAAATCACCATCTGGTGGAAGTGGTCTCTGTTGAGGTTCAGTATCTTGTGGGGGTGGTTGCTGCTGAGGTTGACCTTCTTGTGGTTGTGGGTTCTCTGTAGAGGCTTACCATTACGATGGGGTCTAGATGGTAGTGCACCAGGTCCCCCAGAAGGTGGTCTCTGAAACTGTTCAAAAGAGCCCTAGTCTGGGTTCTCTACATCTGTAGAATACAGCACAGGAATGGAAGAACTTAATGTTGGAAGGTTCCCCTCTCATTTTGATCTCTGGTCACCTTATATAGTCTCTTTCTCCCAGGACCTGCTTTTGAACTACCAACTTCCCTTCTACCCTGTTTCATTTTGCATTATTCCTGTTCATCCATATACTAATGATATTGAATTGTAATTCTGTATTCTTGAGACAAACATGTGTCTTCAATTTCACAAAAAAAGGTGTTAGATATCTTAGAATTCTCAGAGGATGCCTCCAAATACATAAGAAGAACAAAGGGATTATCCATGCAATTATGTTGTCATGTCAGTTATATTTTGGGTCACTGACATAATGTAAAAACTATGATTTCAAGTCTAGCCAGTTAAGTGCATATGTAGAACCATCTGCTCTTAGACCAGGTGAAGCAATAATAAGAGTGAGAGAAAGACAACATGAGGGTCCACACAGGAATCACTGAATGACCATAGGCATATTATATAACTACAGGGACACAGTTGAGTGGAGAAACATAAAGGAAAGGTACCCAAAGTCCATTTCCTTGCATTTTTCCTTAAACCATATATGCAGAAGACATAAGAGATGTGGGTTCAATCCCTGGGTTGGGAAGATCCCCTGGAGAAGGGAATAGCAATCCACTCCAGTATTCTTGACTGGAGAATCCCCATGGACAGAGGAGCCTGGTGGGCTGCATTCCATGGGGTCACAAAGATTCTGACATGACTGAAGCAAAATAGCACTGCAAAGACAGAAATATTGGGAAAGAAGAAAATAGTTGAAGGGTTGATTCTCAGGAGTCATTTCTGCACAAAGGGAAATGGCAGCATACTCCTTTGTCATCCAAGATAGACATCTGGGCTATTCGAGTTAGGGCCATGCTCATAGTCCTGAGATCAAGATTGGGTAAACAGTTGCCTATGTCTTTAGGAGCTCAAACATTAATCAGTTCTTGATCAGAGACTAATGCTAGTAAGACACCAGAGAAATGAAAAGTTTTTAAGGTTAAAAAAAAAAGAATTGATTGAGGATTAATTGAATTTTATAATACATGCAGCTGAGAAACCTTCACTGTTGTCTTCTAGGAAAAGAAGCAGAAGATGAAAGACAAAGTAAGTACTAAATCCTTCAGGGCCAACAACTATTCTCCAGGAAAAAGGATGCTTCAAACACTCTTATATTCCCTAAGTTAACTTGTCAATCACTATCTGTGATGCTTTTGCAAAGGGAGGAAGACCTGAAGGGATGGCAGGGTTGCTCCTGTGCTGAGGATCAACCACAAACTCAAAAGAGGAGAGACCCTTTTATCCTCCCTAGGATCCCTCAAACCCTAATGCTAATTTAGGTTAAGTGCTGGGGCATTTCAGTGTCATGTTTTCATACATCTCTGCCTCTTACATCTTTTAACATGCTTTCTCAGGGTGGGGCAACAGGTAGTAAACTTGTGAATACAATCTTGACCATAGTGGACTCAGTGCATTGAAACAATGGATGTGGGTGGGAGTAAAATGAGAGCACTGGGCACTGAAATCTCTATATCTTCATGTGGAGAGAGAGGGATTTATTATGATAGTCTCTGTTTCCGCAATAGCCCTGAATGGGCTTCACCTCCTCCATCCATCTGGCATCCCCATCCATCTGGCACGGCCACCTTCATCCCCTGCCTACTTCAGTTACCATAACATCTTCCTGAGAGAACTTCTCTGTTTCAGTCTTGCCTTTTTGCAAACCATCCTTCTTAGCACAGTCAGAAAGACTTTTGTAAAAATGTAAATTTTGCTTTGTCTTTACTCTGGTTTAAGTTGTGTATTGGGCTCAAATTGCACTTTAAATAAAATGTGAGGACTTGGCATCAATGAGGATGTGAATGGCCTTATCCTTGTCTTAAGAACTTTGAAGGTTCACCTTTCTTTTCACTTATGTCCCCTCCTTACCAAGCTTCCTCATTGCAGTGTCATCTCCCAATCCCAAGCAAAATCTCAGCAACCTTGCCCTTTATTCTTACCAGAAATGAGGCCTTGAGTTGAGCTCAGTGGTAGCAAGCCCACTGAGAGCAGGATCAGCAGCATCTTGGAGGAAGCTCTGGCATATTCTCAGCCCTGTTCTGGAAGAAACCAAGCAACTTCCTTCATAAAGGGGAGCAGAACAATGTGAACCCTGAGTTCTATACTGAACAGTCCTAGTCACCAGGTTTTGTTGTTGTTCAGTTGCTCAGTTGTGTCCAACTCTTTGCCCACCCCATGGACTGCAGTATGCCAGGCTTCCTTGTCCTTCACCATTTCCCAGAGCTTGCTGAAACTCATGTGAGTTGAATCAGTGATGCCATCCAACCATCTTGTCCTCTGTCATCCCCTTCTCCTCCTGCCTTCAATCTTTCCCAGCATCAGGATCCTTTCTAGTGAATCAGCTCTTCACATCAGGTGGCCAAGGTCACCAGGTAGACACAGTTATAGTAGGGACTTATCCCAGCAGGATGGAGTGGGTAGGCTGTGCCTACTGTCTCATTTCCAAAAGATGCAGCATGCAACTTTGAGGGAACTATGTCTAAGCAGTCAGCACTGATACTAGGATTGTTCTGTCATATTTGATTTTCACTGGGTTCCCTGGGACTGTCTTACCATTTGTTCTTCTTATGTTTATGTGTCTGTTTTGGGGTTGACAGTGATCCTATAGCCCAAAGTGAAGTTGGTCAATGTCTCTGGCCATTAGTATGACCAAAGTCCATCATTCATGTATTTTGGGAACCTGATATATCATATGGTGCATAAGATGTATAGCAAAATAGTTTAATGATATAGAGATCATCTCTGTTTATCTTTGAAATGTACACATGGAAAGTAGAAGGTTGACCCTGTGTCTGCTCAGACTCAGGTTGTCTAAGATTTTTTGGTTCTAATAGAGAAGCTTGGTGTTGTTGAACAAATATGACCTAAGACTTTCTATTCTTATCAGTATTCTTGGGATTTATAGTATTTAGGGAAACAAAGGTAGACACAGAATCCACCATAGGCTATCTAGGACAGAACAAGATGAATACCTAGTCCCTTATATAATGCATGTTATTTTATGTTTTTTAAGACTTCTTCCATGCTCCTTCCCTTTTCTGAAATCTTCTATAAGAGTTTGTTTGGCTTCATTTCTGCTGCAAAATATTTTTAACCACCCTTTGACTCTGACCACCACTGACAGTAGCGGCAACAATTATGCTCTTTAACACGCAGTCTACTACTCCCTTCAAATCCTCAATTGCATTGTCTTGATCCTCTATTTTCCTGTCAGTAGGCATGTTAAAAAATGTTTTTTTCAGATTGTTATATAACACAGGGAATTTTCTGTTGAATATTTTGACACTCATTTGTCCCTATTTTCTGTCTGAAATTATTTGGTGATATTTTCTCTGCTTAATCAATGCTCCTTGTGTTTCTTTTAGCTTTTATATGTGGTGGTTTTGCTGTGCATTTGTGGGGAATATTTATTAGAGCACTAAATTAGGACCTATTCTAGCGTCTCTGGTTTGGTTCATTTTAATTTTAAAAATTTGGTGACAAAAATTTATTTGCAAAATTTTTTTTATTATCTGCATTCTGCTTTTCAGTTGCTTGCAAGTCTGTTATATTTAGCAGTTGTCTCTCCCTCCTTTTATTTGGTGGCTGGAATTGTGAATATTATCAGTTGGAACTTATTTCAGAACTATTAATACTATATCTTATGTTCTTATTCAGATTTTGAGTGGGGCTAGTGGTAATTTTAGAATGGTGTACTTGGAATATCAGAAGGAGTGTCACATGGCTGGAAATCCTAAGAACAGTGCCTTTGACCAGTGTGGATAATCCAGTAGTTTCCTTTCCCTGCATATGAGTGTTCTGATCTTTCTGAAAGGTTGCAGATAATATTACTGGAAGGCCTCCTAATACAATGGATTTTTCTACAGATAAAAACCCTTGTGCCCATGCGGGGTGATTGCAGATTGTTTTCCTTCCCTGGCATAATAATGGATGTATTTGAGAAAAGGGACTGTATCTGCAGTTGACAATGTAAGAAAGCTATGTGGCTGTGTGGTGAGGCAAATGGTTCCAGTTGAGCTTGGTGGAAGAAAGGGAGTAGTTTTAGGGATAAGCAGAGACCCCCCTTATGGTATTGGGGTGACTGTTTCTGGTTTTCTCAGACAATAATTTGAAAAGGAAAGTGGAGACAAACTAGTCCTCACTAGGTAGCTTTTGGTAGACCTTCCATCAAAGAAGATAAGGGTCAGAGATGAGGAGAGGGAAGTGGCAGCCAACTTGAGTGGGAGCTGTGAAGGGGCGGTCCTGTTGGAAGACAGGCTTCCCTTCCGCTTGGTGAGAACTGGAAAAGAGCAGGTAACTCTTCAAAATGTCACTCAGTTCAGAACCTTTCAATAACCTTTTCCAGTGTCAGCCACGCAGGTAAGAGATTAGTGTGCTGTGACAGGAAAAATATCAGCCCTGAACTCACCAAACAGAACAAAAACATAGGAAACGGAAGAGCTGAAAGAGAAGGCTGTCCATCAGGAAGGGCAAGGAAGAAGCAAAGAGCATGACTTCAGCAGAAGCTTAGATAATTGAAAAGGAACAGACGATCTCAAGCAATGGATTTGCCTCCTGATACAGATGCTTAACTTGACATGTGCAAGTAGAATTCCTAATTTCCTTCCCTGAAACCTGCAAACTTTTCTCAGTTAAAAACAGCTGTTTCACACCCCAAGACACATATTAACCAAATTAATGAAGAGCAAACTCAAATAATAAATATTAAAAGCAGCAAGGGAAAAACAACAAATAACTCATGAGGGGATTCCCATAAGGATAACAGCTGATCTCTAAATAGAAACGCTTCAAGCCAGAAGGGAATGGCAGGACATATTTAAAGTGATTAAAGAGAAAAACCTACAACCCAGATTACTGTATCCAGCAAGGATCTCATTCAAATATGAAGGAGAAATCAAAAGTTTTACAGACAAGCAAAAGCTCAGAGAATTCAGCACCATCAAACCAGCTCTTCAACATACACTAAAGGATCTTCTCTAGACAGGAAACACAGAAAAGGTTTATAAACTCGAAACCACCCCCCCACCCAAAACAACCACAACAACAACAACAAAGTAAATGGCAACAGGATCATACTTATCAATAATTACCTTAAATGTAAATGGGTTGAATGTCCCAACCAAAAGACAAAGACTGGCTGAATGGATACAAAAACAAGACCCTTATATATGCTGTCTACAAGAGACCCACCTCAAACCTAGGGACACATACAGACTGAAACTGAAGGGCTGGGAAAAGATATTTCATGTAAACGGGGACCAAAAGAAAGCAGGAGAGCAATACTCATATCAGATAAAATAGACTTTGAAATAAAGGCCATGAAAAGAGACAAAGAAAGACATTACATAATGGTCAAAGGATCAATCCAAGAAGATATAAGAATTATAAATATATATGCACCCAGCATAGGAGCACCACAATATGTAAGGCAAATGCTAACAAGTATGAAAGGGAAAATTAAGAGTAACACAATATTAGTGGGAGACTTTAATACCCCACTTAACACCTAGGGATAGATCAACTAAATAGAAAACTAGCAATGAAACACAAACTTTAAATGATACAATGAACCAGTTAGACCTAATTGATATTTATAGGACATTTCACCCTAAAACAATGAAAATCACCTTTTTCTCAAGTGCACATGTAACCTTCTCCAGGATAGATCACATCTTGGGCCTTGGTAAATCTAGCCTTGGTAAGTTAAAAAAAATTGAAATCATCTCAAGCATCTTTTCTGATCACAGGGTGATAAGATTAGATATCCATTACAGGAAGGACTGATGCTGAAGCTGAAACTCCAGTACTTTAGCCACCTCATGAGAAGAGTTGACTCATTGGAAAAGACCCTGATACTGGGAGAAATTGGGAGCAGGAGGAGAAGGGGACGACAGAGGATGAGATGGCTGGATGGCATCACCAACTCGATGGACATGAGTTTGAGTAAACTCCAGGAGTTGGTGATGGACAGGGAGGCCTGGTGTGCTGCGATTCATGGGGTCGCAAAGAGTCAGACACAACTGAGCAACTGAACTGAACTGAACAGGAGAAAAACTAGTAAAATACAAACATATGGTGGCTAAACAACACACTTCTGAATAACCAACAAGTCACAGAAGAAATCAAAATATGCATAGAAATGAATGAAAATGAAAACCCAAAATCTATGGGATTCAGTAAAAGCAATGCTAAGGGGAGGGTTTATAGCAATACAAGCCTACCTCAAGAAACAGGAGGGAAATCAAATAAATAACCTAACTCTACACAAAAGCAACTAGAAAAAGAGTAAATCAAGCACCCCAGAGTTAGTAGAAGGAAAGAAATCATAAAAATTAGGGCAGAAATGAATGCAAAAGAAACAAAAGAGACCATAGCAAAAATCGCCAAAGCCAAAAGCTTGGCTCTTTGAAAAGATAAATAAAATATACAAACCATTAGCCAGACTCATCAAAAAAAAGGGGGGGGGGGAGAAGAATCAAATTAACAAAATTAGAAATGAAAATGGAGAAATAACAACAGACAACACAGAAATACAAAGGATCATAAGAGACTACTATCAGCAACTATATGCCAATAAAATGGACAACTTGAAAGAAATGGACAAATTCTTAGAAAAGTATAACTTTCCAAAACTGCACCAGGGAGAAATAGATAATCTTAATAGACCCATCACAAGCACGGAAATTGAAACTGTAATCAGGCACATGGAACCTTCTCCAGGATAGATCACATCCTGGGCCATAACTCTAGCCTTGGTAAATTCAAAGAAATTGAAATCATTCAAAGCATATTTTCTGACCACAATGCAGTAAGATTAGATGTCAATTACAGGAGAAAAACTATTAAAAATTCCAACATATTGAGGCTGAACAACACGCTGCTGAATAAACAACAAATCACAGAAGAAATCAAAAAAGAAATCAAAATTTGCATAGAAATGAATGAAAATTAAAACACAACAACCCAAAACCTGTGGGACACTGTAAAAGCAGTGATAAGGGGAAAGTTCATAGCAATACAGGCACACCTCAAGAAACAAGAAAAAAGTCAAATAAATAACCTAACTCTACACCTAAAGCAACTAGAAAAGGAAGAAATGAAGAACCCCAGGGTTAGTAGAAGGAAAGAAATCTTAAAAATTTTGGCAGAAATAAATGCAAAAGAAACAAAAGAGACCATAGCAAAAATCAACAAAGCCAAAAGCTGGTTCTTTGAAAGGATAAATAAAATTGACAAACCATTAGCCAGACTCATCAAGAAACAAAGGGAGAAAAATCAAATCAATAAAATTAGAAATGAAAATGGAGAGATCACAAGAGACAACACAGAAATACAAAGGATCATAAGAGACTACTATCAGCAATTATATGCCAATAAGATGGACAACGTGGAAGAAATGGACAAATTCTTAGAAAAGTACAACGTTCCAAAACTGGACCAGGAAGAAATATAAAATCTTAACAGACCCATCACAAGCACGGAAATTGAAACTGTGATCAGAAATCTTCCAGCAAACAAAAGCCCAGGTCTAGACGGCTTCACAGCTGAATTCTACCAAAAATTTAGAGAAGAGCTAACACCTATCCTACTCAAACTCTTCCAGAAAATTGCAGAGGAAGGTAAACTTCCAAACTCATTCTATGAGGCCACCATCACCCTAAAACCAAAACCTGACAAAGATCCCACAAAAAAAGAAAACTACAGGCCAATATCACTGATGAACATACATGCAAAAATCCTTAAAATTCTAGCAATCAGAATCCAACAACACATTAAAAAGATCATACACCATGACCAAGTGGGCTTTATCCCAGGGATGTAAGGATTCTTCAATATCCACAAATCGATCAATGTAATACAGCACATTAACAAATTGAAAAATAAAAGCCATATGATTATCTCAATAGATGCAGAGAAAGCCTTTGACAAAATTCAACATCCATTTATGATAAAAACTCTCCAGAAAGCAGGAATAGAAGGAACATACCTCAACATAATAAAAGCTATATATGACAAACCCACAGCAAACATTATCCTCAATGGTGAAAAACTGAAAGCATTTCCTCTAAAGTCAGGAACAAGACAAGGGTACCCACTTTCACCACTACTATTCACCATAGTTTTGGAAGTTTTGGCCACAGCAATCAGAGCAGAAAAAGAAATAAAAGCAATCCAGATTGCAAAAGAAGTAAAAATCTCACTGTTTGCAGATGACATGATCCTCTACATAGAAAACCCTAAAGACTCCACCAGAAAATTACTAGAACTAATCAATGACTATAGTAAAGTTGCAGGATATAAAATCAACACACAGAAATCCCTTGCATTACTATACACTAATAATGAGAAAATAGAAATTAAGGAAACAATTCCATTCATTTTATTCAATGAAAAGAATAAAATACTTAGGAATATATCTACCTAAAGAAACTAAAGACCTATATATAGAAAACTATAAAACACTAGTCAAAGAAATCAAAGAGGACACTAATAGATGGAGAAATATACCATGTTCATAGATTGGAAGAATCAGTATAGTGAAAATGAGTATACTACCCAAAGCAATTTACAGATTCAATGCAATCCCTATCAAGCTACCAACGGTGTTCTTCACAGAGCTAGAACAAATAATTTCACAATTTGTATGGAAATACAAAAAAAAACTTGAATAGCCAAAGCAATCTTGAGGAAGAAGAATGGAACTGGAGGATTCAACCTGCCTGACTTCAAGCTCTACTACAAAGCCACAGTCATCAAGACAGTATGGTACTGGCACAAAGACAGAAATATAGAACAATGGAACAAAATAGAAAGCCCAGAGATAAATCCACGCACCTATGGACACCTTATCTTTGACAAAGGAGGCCAGAATATACAATGCATTAAAGACAATCCCTTTAACAAGTGGTGCTGGTAAAACTGGTCAACCACTTGTAAAAGAATGAAACTAGAACACTTTCTAACACCATACACAAAAATAAACTCAAAATGGATTAAAGATCTAAACGTAAGACCAGAAACTAAAACTCCTAGAGGAGAACATAGGCAAAACACTCTCTGACATACATCACAGCAGGATCCTCTATGACCCACCTCCCAGAATATTGGAAATAAAAGCAAAAATAAACAAATGGGACCTAATTAAACTTAAAAGCTTCTGCACAACAAAGGAAACTATAAGCAAGCTGAAAAGACAGCCTTCAGAATGGGAGAAAATAATAGCAAATGAAGCAACTGACAAACAACTAATCTCAAAAATATACAAGCAACTCCTACAGCTCAATTCCAGAAAAATAAATGACCCAATCAAAAAATGGGCCAAAGAACTAAATAGACATTTCTCCAAAGAAGACATACAGATGGCTAGCAAACATGAAAAGATGCTCAACATCACTCATTATCAGAGAAATGCAAATCAAAACCACAATGAGGTACCATTTCACGCCAGTCAGAATGGCTGCGATCCAAAAGTCTACAAGCAATAAATGCTGGAGAGGGTGTGGAGAAAGGAAACCCTCTTACACTGTTGGTGGGAATGCAAACTAGTACAGCCACTATGGAGAACAGTGTGGAGATTCCTTAAAAAACTGGAAATAGAACTGCCTTATGACCCAGCAATCCCATTGCTGGGCATACACACTGAGGAAACCAGAATTGAAAGAGACACATGTACCCCAATGTTCATCGCAGCACTGTTTATAACAGCCAGGACATGGAAGCAACCTAGAAGTCCATCAGCAGACGAATGGATAAGAAAGCTGTGGTACATATACACAATGGAGTATTACTCAGCCATTAAAAAGAATACATTTGAAACAGTTCTAATGAGGTGGGTGAAACTGGAGCCTATTATACAGAGTGAAGTAAGCCAGAAAGAAAAACACCTATACAGTATACTAATGCATATATATGGAATTTAGAAAGATGGTAATGATAACCCTGTATACGAGACAGCAAAAGAGACACTGATGTATAGAACAGTCTTTTGGACTCTGTGGGAGAGGGAGAGGGTGGGATGATTTGGGAGAATGGCATTGAAACATGTATAATATCATATATGAAACGAGTCACCAGTCCAGGTTCAATGCACGATACTGGATGCTTGGGGCTGGTGCACTGGGACGACCCAGAGGGATGGTACAGGGAGGGAGGAGGGAGAAGCATTCAGGATGGGGAACACATGTATACCTGTGGCAGATTCATGTTGATATATGGCAAAACCAATACAATATTGTAAAGTTAAATATATAAAATAAAATAAAAAATAAATTTAAAAAAAATAAAGAAAAAAAAAAGAGGAACCAGACATCAAATTGCCAATATCCGTTGGGTATCAGAAAAGCAAGAGTTCCAGAAGAATATCTATTTCTCCTTTATTGACGATGCCAAAGCCTTTGACTGTGTGGACCAGAACAAACTATGGAAAATTCTGAAAGAGATGGGAATACCAGACCATCTGACCTACCTCTTGAGAAACCTGTATGCAGGTCAGGAAGCAACAGTTAGAACTGGACATGAAACAACAGACTGGTTCCAAATCAGGAAAGGTGTACGACAAGGCTGTATATTGTCACCCTGCTTATTTAACTTATATGCACAGTACATCATGAGAAACGCTGGGCTGGAGGAAGCACAAGCTGGAATCCAGATTGCCGGGAGAAATAGCAATAACCTCAGATATGCAGATAACACCACCCATATGGCAGAAAGTGAAAAAGAACTAAAGAGCCTCTTGATGAAAGTGAAAGAGGAGAGTGAAAAAGTTGGCTTAAAGCTCAACATTCAGAAAACTAAGATTGTGGCATCCAGTCCCATCAACTTCATGGCAAATAGAGGGGGAAACACTGGAAACAGTGGCAGACTTTATTTATTAGGGCTCCAAGATCACTGCAGATGATGATTGCAGCCATGAAATTAAAACACGGTTACTCCTTGAAAGAAAAGTTATGACCAAACTAGACAGCATATTAAAAAGCAGAGACTTGACTTTACCAACAAAGATCCATCTAGTCAAAGTTATGGTTTTTCCAGTAATCCTGTATGGATGTGAGAGTTGGATTCTAATGAAAGCTGAGCCCAGAAGAATTGATTCTTCTGAACTGTGGTGTTGGAGAAGACTCTAGAGAGTCCTTTTGACTACAACCAGTCCATCCTAAAGGAGATCAGTCCTGAATATTCATTGGAAGGCCTAATGCTGAAGCTGAAACTCCAATACTCTGGCCACTTGATGCAAAGAACTGACTCATTTGAAAAGACCCTGATGCTGGGTAAGATTGAAGGCGGGAGGAGAACGGGACGACAGAGGTTGAGAAGGCTGGATAGCATCACCGACTCAGTGGACATGAGTTTGAGTAAACTCCGGCGTTAGTGAAGGACAGTGAGGCCTGCATGCTGCAGTCCTTGGGGTCACAAAGAGTCGGACATGACTGAGTGAGTGAACTTAACTACATAGGAATCACAAAAAGTACCATTTTGGATTAAAGAGGTAAATGTGATTTATTGCCTCAAAACAAATGTGTGTCTATATGATGTTGAAGTAGAGAAGCAGGAAGGGAATGTATGTAATAGTGGGATGGGGAATAGGGGTGTTTATGGTAGTAAGATAGGCAAAACAGTCTGAACCAGGACATAAAACACATAGATATAAAAGAAAAAAGAGGCTTAGTTACATCAAAATTTGAAGTATTTATTAAAAAAACCCCAAAACAAGATTAAAAGACATTCATATTAGGAACTAGGAGAAAATATTTATAGAATATATCTCATGCACTGTGTCGATATCCATAATATATGATAAACCCAACAATAATAATACTTCAAAAAATATGAAAATGAATAAATATGATTACAAACCTGGCACACTAGCTGCTAGAAGAGACTGTCAGCAGGATTGCCAAACCAAATGGGTTTTTGATCATTGTTTCAAGTTTGTAGCTCTTTGTCTAGAAATGTGCTGAACCAGGCTAGACTAAGCTGAGAAGCTAAGGGTGAAAGCTGTGTTCATGCCTGGGTGTATGCTTCCTTACTCTGATGACTATCTTGAAAACTGTTAAACTATGAGATGGATGGTGGCCCTACTCATAGGAGTTGTGCACAGGTTTAATCTACATTGACCTCTACACTCACACAGCCATCTCAGCCTGACTCGTGTACTGCTGAAACCTGGAGGCAGCAATTCATACTCCAGGAAATCTGACCTTCACTTATTCAGATTCATCACCCAACAAGGAACACACTACAGAGGCTTTGGCGGGGTCTGATCATTGGACCTTTGCTGTCTTAAATGATAGTGATTATTGCTCTTTAGGTATTAATACTGTCTGCACTCTGTATTCTTGGAACAGTTTAGCCTCATATACTTTATTCAAAATGTATCTTTCTACCAGTCAGAGATAGATATGAACTCTAAGTACACACACACAAGGACACATAAATAGGTCAATAATCATACAAAAGGAATTTAACTGTAGCTGATATCAGGAAGAGACACAATTAGATTAAGTATTTTTGTGCATATTAGAGTTATAAAAAGATAAAAGTAACATATCAAGGACTTGAGAGGATGTGAGCAAGCCAGTACTTTCATGAACTGCTCCTATTTCTTTAAATTATCATAGTTATCTTTGAGAGGTTAACTCTTGCTACCTGCATACATTTTGACCCAGAATTTAAATTTTGGTATACACTGGTTATATACAGAGTATTCTCCATAAAATACACAAAAATGGGACTTCCTTGGTGGCACAGTGGATAAGAATCTGCCTGCCAATGCAGGGGACACAGAGTCAATCTCTGGTCCAGGAAGTTCTCACATGGGGTGGAGCAACTAAATCTGTGTGCCACAATTACTGAGCCCACATGTTGTAACTGCTGAAGCCTGTGCATCTAGAGCCTATGTTCTGCAACAAGAGAATCCACTGCAATGAGAAACCCGCACACTGCAACGAAGAGTAGCCCCTGCTTGGTGCAGCTAGAGAAAGCCCACATACATCAAAGACTCAGTGCGGCCAAACATAAATAAATAATTTTTTTTTAAAGATAAGTCCACCTGGAGGAAAAGCGAGTCATTCGTTAACCATTTCAACAAAATCCTTCTTTTAAGGATATCTGCTTCCTTCCTTCTTCCATGTCTTCATACATCTAGGAGGGAGATATGTGTTCCTTTAGATTCCATATAGAAGAAGTTATGGTTTTATTTCTCTTTGAATTCAGAGGAAGAGCCATTGAAAGTTTCAGACCCCCTTATGCTGCTGACATAGTGGTGAGCAGAATCTACAGACACTTGGACACAGAGATGGTGAGAAATGCCTTCTGCAGCTGTCATCGCTGGAGACGAGAACCTGGGAGACACTCTCAGGCAAAAGACTGAAAGCAGTGCAGGAGATTTACAAATACACATTTTGATAGACAATTTCTTGACCAGGCTTTCTCTCTGGGCTTTCTAAAGTTTAGAGTTATTTTGATTAAAGAATCAAAGTTTTGCCCAGCTAAAAGAGGCATCCACAATTTTAACCAACACTATGCCTCCCCAGAGAAATTTGTATCATTGTGCTCAAAGTTGCAAAGACATGATCTTCATTGTCGTGGTGTTTGTACCAGCAACCAAAAAAAAAATAAATAAAATTTTTCTATAAAGCTTCTTTTTATGAAGCCAGAAGAATAAGATACTGGAAACTTGTGTGAATGTATTGCTGATTTTAAAGCAAACTAATGTATATGGGGAAAAAAATTTTTTTCAACTCACCTGTTAAGATCAGAGGAAAAGTTTAGCAACTGTAAAGAGGAATGCAGGTAATCAAAAAAAAAAAAAAAAAAGTTTGGAAACCCAATACCTCATTATGAAATTTTTAAATAAAAGTCAACAAATCTAGTGAAGAATAGGCCTTATTTAAACAATAACACAAAAATCCTCCAAAATGCATAACAAAAAATAAGCTACAAATGAAAGTTAAATACAGTGGCTGGATTAAGGAGCGAAAATATCAAAAAATAAGTTTCATGGAGACAGTGGGGAGAATGAGTGTCAGAATATTCTAGACAAAATTCCTTGTGTTTAAGAATAATCTGAGAAAACATGTTCTAACATGGAAACTCACTGAAAAATATAAGATCAAGGCAATGAAACCAAAGATTTGAAAGGAATATAAGACCGTCTTTTGGGAGTTCATAAGTGTGGCTATTAAATTATCAGTGGAAGACAGGGAGGTTAAAAATATTTCATCACAGAAATAAGCCAAAAAGAATCTCACAAAGAATCTAGAAAAGAGAAGAAGTCCTAGAGATATAGAATAACATGCTCCATTCAAGGAGTGTATATTCATTCCTTCAGTCCTACAAGTCCTGTTGTAGATTTTGTGTCTACCTTTGCTTTTACTAACTATTGTAAGTCCTAAGATATTGATAAGAATAGAATATCTTAGGTTACCTTGTTGGACAACTCCAATAATTTCCTATCAGGGACCAGATAGACCTGGATGATATCTGGTGGCCTGAAAAGGCTGAGGGTCAGCCTTCTGCTGTCCACGTGTGCCCAAGGATGCTATCCACATATATTTCATAAATAACTTGAAATGATCTCTATCATCAAAATGTTTTGCAATGTATCATATACATAGGTAAACAAATACCAAAATGATGGAGTTTGGGTGATATGAAGGCCAGAGCTCACAGCCAAAACACACACAAATAACACTTGGAAGGACAAAGAAATGCATTCACCAAAAAGACTGAAAATCAAATGATGACAGAGCAGTTCTATATCTGTGCTGAATGCTTGGACATTCTCCCTCAAACGCTTTGCCCACATCACATGTTGTATCTTTTAGAAATGACACAATAATAACATTCTATCCATTCCATCCTGCTGGGATTAGTCCCGGCAATAACCCTGGCTAACCGGTGACAAGATCTGCCCAGTATAGAATTCAAAGATACCATTGTTATGATCCCTTTTATAAAGGAACCTGCCTGGCTTCTCCCAGTGCAGAGTTGAGAGCAAATCCAGAGCTTCTTCCAAGATGCTACTGATCCTGCTCTCAGTGGCCTTGCTGGCCCTGAGCTCAGTTCAAGGCTCAGATTCTGGTAAGAATAAAGGGGGAGGGTGCTGAGACTCTGTCTGGGGCTTGGGGGATCACACTGCAGTGAGAAAGCTTGTAAAGAGGAGAAATAAGTGAAAGATATGGCTGCAGTGTGCTTAAGACAAGAGGAAGGCCCTTCACCTCCTCTATGATGTGAAGGCCTCAAACTTAGTACAACTGGAAACCAGCACAGAATTTTTAACCAGAGGAATGGTAAATTAAGAATTATCTCTGTGCTATGAAGGATGCATTGTAAAAAGGCAAGACTGGAACAGACAAGTTCCCTCATGAAGATGCTATGATAATCAAAGTAGGCAGTGGATGAAAGTGGCCTTGCGGGGGGATGCCAGATGGATGGAGGAGGTGAAGCCCATTCAGAGATATTTCAGAGACAGAGATGAAAGTAATAAATCTCTGTGTCTACATAGAAATATGGGGATTCCAGGGCACAGTGGTCTCATTTTACTCCCACTAATATTTAATATTTCAGAATGTTGTGCCCAATATGGCAAGATTGTATCCACATGTTTACTCCTGGTCCTTCTACCTTGAGAAGCCATGTTAATATAAGTAAAGTATTCCATAAATTGAGGGCAGAAGGACACTAAAACATAACACTGAAATATTCCAGCACTTAACCTAAACTAGCTTTAGGGTTTAAGGGATCCTAGGAAGGATAAAAAGGCCTCTTTTGAGTTCAAGGTTGATCCTCAGCACAGTAATAACCCTGCCATGACTTCATGTTCTCTTCCTTTTGCAAAGGCATCACAGATGGTAGTTGAAAATTTATAATATCTTAGAGTATATAGAGTATGCCCTTTTCCTGTAGAACATTGTGAACCCTGCAGGATATAGGCTCATCTTATGCTTCTTTTCCTAGAAAGCAGCAGTGAAGAGTCTCGGAGAGCCGTATTAGGTAAGTCGCAATTAATCCTCCCTCATCTTTCTTTTTTTCATTAGCAACTTTTCAGTTCTCCGATGTCTTGTTATCATCATCTTGTGAAGAGTTATAATCAGTGATAGAAACACTAAAGATAAAGGCAGTCCTTTCTAACCTTGGTCTTGGGGACCATGAGCAACACTCTAACATGGTGTCTAGCCTGGACGACACTGGCTATGCTGCCTGTCCCCTCAGGCCAGAAATGATTGTTGAGAGAGGACAACAAAGGGAAGGAGTCACAATTCTGAGTCCTGCAGCCTACTGAGAGCCAACCCCTCCACTGACTGTTTCCTTCTTCCTCAGTATTCTTCTCTTTAAATGTGTGGTTTAGAAAAAATGCAAAGAAGCTAGGTCTGGTTCATTTTTCCTGTTTCTCTGCTCAGCTGTGTCACAGTACCTAATTAAAATTGTCAAGTTATTTAAAGATCCAGTGTAGGCCATCATGTTCTCTCTCTCTCTCTCTATCTCTCTCTCTCTCTCCCCCCTATTATTGCTCCACCTGGTTTTAGAGCCAGAGGGTTCCATATACACTCTCCACAGGCCAGACTTGGAGTCACAGTTGGCAGGTTATGTCAGTGACACAAAATATATCTGGAAGCATAACTGACATGATTAATCCCTTTGCTTTTCTTCTGTCCTTGTAGATATTGTCTGCCAATTCTAAGATATCCATCACCTTTTTGCCAAATTGTTTTTCTCCAGAGCAAAGAACTAAGACTCAAAGTCACTAGTATGTGGGTGAACAGGAGTGCTGCAAAAACAAGTGAATAGGAAGGAAGCTGGTAGTTGAGAGATGGGTTTTGGAGGAAGGGACTGTCTGAAAAGTTTATGAGAGATCAAAATGAGAGGGGAGCCTTCCATCACCTAGTTCCTCTCTTTTTGTGCCATATCCTGTAGATAGAAGCAGCTCAGACTCAAGCTCAGATGAAGATTTTTTCATACGACATCATGGAAAACACAGAGAACGCAGAGGATCACCACCTTCTCCTAATGATGAAAACGAAGATGAGGAAGCTCCACCAGGGCCACCTCCACCAGGGCCACCTCCATCAAGTGATGAACCTCAGCCAAATCCACCCCCACCAGAGGAGCAACCTGAGCAGAGTCCAGATGAAGATTCACCATCCGAGTAATCTGAAAGTCATTAACAGGTATGACTCCAGCTCACTCTCCATCAAAGGCCCTAACCCTACAGATCTCACACTTTAGTAGTCACTGAATCAACAGAAAATATGTGAAAATTGCATAGTCCTGGACACAAGTTTTAAAGATTTCTATTCAGATAGTCTAAAAAAGGTAGCAAAACCTCATATTTATTACAAGCTACCCAAGGTGATTCCCATTTTGAGAAACAAGGATCATACATCGCCTTTTCCCCAATGACCACCTGTCCTAAAGTGGGCTGGTGATGAGGAAGTACAGCCACATCCTCCCTTGTCCTTTTCTCTCCTACTCCTCTGGCTCAATGACCCTCTGTTCTCAAGTTGCCACCTGACAGGCTTCTCAGGTCCAGGGTCCCTACTAAATGATACTTTAATTTTATGTTGCTAAATTTATCTAGCTAAAATATTTCCTTTTCAATTAGTATACGGTCAAGGTAAAAAAAATAACTGAACAGAAAAGTATGAGGCTAACTCTTAAAGGCATCCACATCCTACCTTCCCACTCCCTTCCCCAAAGGCCATCACAGTTAACTCTTGAACTTCTTTTTGGAAACACTTACACCCTTTAAAACATAACTATACATTTTATCCACAAATGATGTCTTACTTTATGCAGATTAATAGGTTGCTTATTTCAAATAACATAGTTGTTAAGAATATTCGTAACAGTTCATTGAGCTATATGGGTCCGTTTAATCCTCATTTTGTTTACTTTTTAATTTTGCTATTCCATTGTCTGGCTGTGCCATGATTTCTTTAACCAACCCTTTATCAATGGACATTTAGGCCAGTTTCAGCTTTTCACTAGTTAAAAATGGGTTGCAGTAACCATCTTTGTAAATACATATTTGAACACTTTAAATAGCAACCAAGAGATAAACAAGCTAAGAACAACCTTTTATCTTGAAAGCAAGATTTTAGACCACATTATCCATTTGGTACATAAAAATGACAAATCAAAAGAAATTTGTAAGGAAACAGGAAAGGGAAGAAGAAGAGAAGGGAAATGTGGGCTTTTGGCTACTTCCCTTCACTGTAACCTGCAAGGATTAGAAACCACCTGCCCACTTTGTGTCAATCTCTTCTTTTGCTTTTCAGAGCATGAGTATGAAGATAGCAGTCCTTCAGAAAGCCATGACATTGGAAGAAGGCACTCTGTCTTCAATTTACCAATAAAATAATCAGCATCAAGTTTCTAAGTGTCACGTCTCATTCTGGGTGTTTGTGAGTCTGAAATTTGAGGGCCATGAACATCCAAGACCAGTTCTCACTGAAGCTTCCAGCAGCATTCTTCCTGGACTGTCTTCTTAGAAAAAATTTTCCCTTTGTTCTTTGCTTGGGGACCGGAATGTGTATCTCCTTTCTGCCTCCTGTTGCCTCCCCCTTCCACCTGACACCTTTATTCAGAAGCCAGGTGCCTTTCCTGTCCTTCCCTGGTTTCTATTAGTACTAATGTGATGTTTTTATTATTTTCACACCTTTCTAATAATTTTAGGGAAATAAAGACAATATTTCAAATATGAAGAAGTGGCAAGAGCTGAGGGAAGCCTTAAAATTTCCAAAAGAATTGATCCTGGTTTCTAGTAAAATAAACGTGATTCTAGGTCCCTATTCCCTCAAGCCTATTACCACATCCCCCACTTTTAAATCATTTCTCAGTTTTCTTTCTAGATCCTCCTCCCTTCTATAACAAAATAAGAGTCAGTTTCATAAAGGAGATGACATGTTGTTTCTAAAAACAAGGAAAATTTGGGGTTCTTCAGACATGAGTTTATCTTATCTGCTTTTATTAGCTCTGGACTTTTAGAAAGCTACTTCAACTCTCAGAGCCTTAGTTTCCCTATCCATATAGTGAGGATCATATTAATACCTATCCTAGGGCATGAAAAGTAACAAATACCATACAAAAAAACTTAGCAGAGGAACTTACCTGGTGGTCCAGTGGCTTAAACTTTAATCTCCTAATGCAGGGGACCTGGTTCAATCTGTGGTCAGAAAACTAAATCCCACATGCTGCAACTGTAGATTCCCATATGACAACTAAGACATAGCACAGCCAAATAAATAAAAATAAATATTCACTTTTAAACACTGGCAAAGATTGCCTTCACCACTTCCTAATAATTATTATAGGGAAGGCTAGTACATGTGAAATTGTAAGAAATTAAATACTTCCCAAATTAAACTGTTCATATTGCTTTGTCAGAAGGTCAAATAACAATATTTTCTTTTTTTCTTTATTATTTTTTTATTTAAATTCATTTATTTTAATTGGAGGCTAATTACTTTACAATATTGTATTGGTTTTGCCGTATATCAACATGAATCCACCACAATATTTTCTGACAATGCCTCTTCCAAATTCAAAAACAATGAAAAATGCTTTGCTTTCTGGTAGCACTTTCTGGTGTCTTTTCATCTGTGTGATACTATTTCTGATACTGATTCTGTCATGGAACATTGATAACTTCCACTCACTTCCATTTCTTAAAAGTTGGAAAATATTCCTGGGTTAAAAGACACTCTTAAAATGAGCATTAACAAAATCAATATTTAAAAAGAAACCTGACATTGAGGCTGTTGACATCAAGTGAAAAAACGAATGTTTCGATTCCATCAAAGGCTCCCCTACCTTGAAATCACATAGAATGAGAATCTGTCTAGGATGGAAAGCGGCCCATTCATGAACATCTCTGGCAAAGACTGACAAATCTTACGCACTAGAAAGAGGGGATCTCAGGAACATTCCTTCAGAGCCAGATTCATCCTAACTCCAGGTCTACTCGCTATACTTCTGTGAATGAATGCTGAGCATGATTTTATTTTTTACCTACAAGCTCAGACTATTATGCTGAACAGAAGTTAACTGAAACAAATATTTTACTTAAACTGCTTCTTGAGTTATTCATGTTTAAATGTAATATAGAACTTCTCATGGTGGATTGTAGCTTTGGACTGTATTTTCGATTCTGATTTTGGCATCTACTAAAAGTAATAGAACCTTAAGCTTTCTGTCGGCAAAATGATAAATACATTCTCTAATTTCAAAAAGCTAGAATGCATTTCATCATTTCATTTAAATATGGCACATATTTTTTCCTATATTTAAAAAAAATTTTGTCTAAAAAAAAATACTGCACCCCTCAACGACAAACACACACACAAGGGTGAGGTATCCTCAGAGGCTGCAGCATAGGCACCAGTGGTCACAGCAGGCTTTGGAGGTGTGGCAGCTGTGGGGTCTGGTACCCCGAGACTCCCTCCTGGACCGCTGCTGCTGCAAAGTCGCTTCAGTCATGTCCGACTCTGTGCGACCCCATAGATGGCAGCCTACCAGGCTCCTCCGTCCCTGGGATTCTCCAGACAAGAGTACTGGAGTGGGTTGCCATTTCCTTCTCCTGGAGCGCTAGAGGAGGCTTAAACATGGAGACTCCCATGGTGCCCCATCCTTAGGCCCCCTTTCAGTCCCACAGACGCACTTCAAGTGATGCCAGTTTGCAGCTGGACTGGGATTTTGCAGTGTGGGTCTCAGCAGGGCCAGCGTGTGCCTTTGCAGTCAAGGCCAGGAAACAGCTGCACTGCCTCTGAAACTATGACAGAGCCCACTTCGCTTCACCCACACACACACCGTGGGTGGGTCCACTGGCGGGACAGGCCCTGGGGCTGCTGGCGGAGAGTGCCAGGGTTTGAGTGGACACAGGCCTGCCCACACTCTGAGGAAGGGGTGGGAGACTGAGGGAAGGGGGAGTCCGCAGTCCACCTTCCATGCAACACCTCCAGGTGGGCAGGAGAGTCAAGGGACCCAAGGGCAGAAGAAGGAGAGCCATCCGCTTCCCCAGACATCCATCACTCCTGAGGGATGGCCTAAGCCCAGCCCCGGAGAGTACGACATCACCACATCCAGCACTTCTGCAAGTCTTAACAAGACCTTCATCAATTGCTTGTGTTCTACCCAGCTCTGACTTTCATGTAGTGTTCCTACTGAAAATGGCATAAAGCACAGAGAACTCAATTAATCCAGGTTAGAAGAAAATAATGTGGAAAATCTTCTCTCCTCACCCCCACAAGGCTCCAGCTGTGGACCTAACACTTGTAACACTGATCTGTGACAGAAAAAGAGGCTCCAATAGGGGTTGAAAATGATTTCTTGTTTCAGCCAGTCTTCCACCCTCAGCAAGACAAATTAGTAGGCTTTGACAGGACCCTCAGTTGTTTCACAAACTATGTGCTGCTTTCTTATTGAGGAAATTTCAAAACTCCGCTTTTTAGAAATGTTTCAAATGTGTTTCACAATTAGCACCCTTTTTACCACCAAGATAATTTTTGTTCCAAAGCCAAGAAACCCAACTAATTGGCTCATGTGGAAAAGAAACAAACAGAATATCAAATAAAAGGGACATCAAACATGAGTGGATTCAAAGGCTCAATATTTTCAAAGGCTTTAATCAGCCATGATTATTTTCATCTGAACCCCCCTCCTATCTCCCTTCCCATCCCAACCCTCAGGGTTGTCCCAGTGACCAGGCCCTGAGCACCCTGTCTAATGCATCGAAGCTGGACAGATGATATATTTCACTTACGGTAATATACATGTTTCAGTGATATTCTCTCAAATTCATCCCACCCTCGTCTTCTCCCATGGAGTACAAAAGTCGGTTCTTTACATCTGTGTCTCTTTTGCTGTCTTGCATATAAGGACACATGTACACCCATGGCTGATTCATGTGAAAATATGGCAAAAATCACTACATATTGTAAAGTAACTAGCCTCCAAATAAAATAAATAAAAGGCTTTAAATAATCAGTCTTCCCATGTGACTTTAATTTTTCCACCAGGCATATTGACAGCTGAGCGTCATTCTCTCTCTGGCCTAGTCACTTCATTTTTCCTGGAGCTATTAGTAATTGCCCTCCACTCTTCCCCAGTAGCATATTGGACACCTTCTGACCCAGGTGCCTTATCTCCCATTGTCATATCTTTTTGTGTTTTCATACTGTCCATGGGGTTCTCCAAGCAAGAATACTGGAGTGGATTGCCTTTACCTTCTCCAGTGGACCACATTTTGTCAGAACTATTCCCTATGACCCATCTGTCATGGGTGTCCCTGCTTGGCATGGCTCAAAATTTCATTGAGTTACGCAAGCCCTTTTGCCACGACAAGGCTGTGATGCATGAAGGGGATCAGCTGCGGGCAAGAATCCCTTAGAAGAAACAGAGTGGCCCTCAGAGTCAACAAAGTCAGAAATGCAGTACTCCGGTGCAATGTCAAAAAGGACAGAATAGTCTTGGTTCATTTCCAAGGCAAACCATTCAACATCAAAGTAATCCAAGTATTTTCCCTAACCAAAGAAGCTGAAGTTGACTAGGTCAACAAAGACCTATAATACCTTCTAGAACTAACACCAAAAGAAAATGTCCTTTTCATCATCAGTTCAGTTCAGTTGCTCAGTTGTGTCTGACTCCACGACCCCATGAATCACAGCACACCAGGCCTCCCTGTCCATCACCAACTCCCAGAGTTCATTTAGACTCACGTCCATCGAGTCAGTGATGCCATCCAGCCATCTCATCCTCTGTTGTCCCCTTCTCCTCTTGCCCCCAATCCCTCCCAGCATCAGAGTCTTTTCCAATGAGTCAACTCTTCGCATGAGGTGGCCAAAGTACTGGAGTTTCAGCTTTAGCATCATTCCTTCCAAAGAAATCCCAGGGCTGATCTCCTTCAGAATGGACTGGTTGGATCTCCTTGCAGTCCAAGGGACTCTCAAGAGTCTTCTCCAACACCACAGTTCAAAAGCATCAATTCTTCGGTGCTCAGCCTTCTTCACAGTCCAACTCTCACATCCATACATGATCACAGGAAAAACAATAGCCTTGACTAGACGGACCTTTGTTGGCAAAGTAATGTCTCTGCTTTTGAATATGCTATCTAGGTTGGTTATAACTTTTCTTCCAAGGAGTAAGCATCTTTTAATTTCATGGCTGCAGTCTCCATCTGCAGTGATTTTGGAGCCCAGAAAAATAAAGTCTGACACTGTTTCCACTGTTTCCCCATCTATTTCCCATGAAGTGATGGGGCCGGATGCCATGATCTTCATTTTCTGAATGTTGAGCTTTAAGCCAACTTTTTCACCCTCCACTTTCACTTTCATCAAGAGGCTTTTTAGTTCCTCTTCACTTTCTGCCATAAGGGTGGTGTCATCTGCATATCTGAGGTTATTGAGATTTCTCCCAGCAATCTTGATTCCAGCTTGTGTTTCTTCCAGTCAAAGTAGGAAGTCAAGAGATACCTGGAATAACAGGAAAATTTCACCTTGGAGTGCAAAATGAAGCAGGGTACAGGCCAACAGAGTTTTGTCAATAGAACACACTGATCACAGCAAACACCCTCTTCCAACAACACAAGAGACAGCTCTACACATGGTCATCACCAAGTAGTCAATACCAAAATCAGATTGATTATGTTCTTGGCAGCTGAAGATTGAGAGCCCCTATACTGTCAGCAAAAACAAGACCAGGAGCTGACTGTGGCTCAGATCATGAACTCCTTATTGCAAAATTCAAGCTTAACTTGAAGAAAGTAGGGAAAACCACTAGGCCATTCAAGTATGATCTAAATCAAATCCCGTATGATTATACAGTGGAAGTGGAAATTAGATTCAAGGGAGTTGGTCTGATAGATAAAGTGCCTGAAAAACTATGGACAGAGGTACATAACACTGTATAGGAGGCAATGACAAAACCATCTCAAAGAAAGGTTTTACAATGAAAAACACCATGAACAACGTTCAAAGATACTCAATATTTAGAAGAAAAACTTTTATTAAATATATATCATACAGGACTGATTGATACCTACAATATATAAAGAAAACAAACAATAAAACTACAAAATAACCAACATGAATATAGATAAGTATGAAATCAGACCAGGCACTCTGACTGCTATAAGAGACTGCCAGGGTGATTCCCAAAGGTGTCTGGCTTCCTGGTCATTGTGTCAAGTCTGCAGCTTTGTTTGGAAATTTATTGAATCAGCCAAAACTAGGCTGAAAGGCTAAGGATAATAATTGTGCTGGTGTCTGGATGTATGCTTCTTTACTTGCAGTCCTTTTAAAAATTATAAAACTATGAGATGGATGGTGGTTCTGCTCTTAGGAGGTGTGCATGTCTTTAATCCACATTGGCCTCTACACGCACACAGCCATCTCAGCCTGACTTGTGAACTGCTGAAACCTGGAGCGAGCAGTTGATCTTTCAGAAATTCGGACCCTCATAGTTCAGGCTCTTCATCCATAACGAGGAATGAACTGGAGAGGCTGTGGGAGACTCCAAACATTGAACCTCCACTGTGGCGTGCTGATCGCTGCATGAGATATTCTGATGGTCTTCCATCTCTATTCTTAGAAAAGATTTGTCTGATATATCTTATTCAAATTCTTTGATTTATACAATACACCTTGGTACTTCTTTTATGAGATACACACAGATTTGTTAAAGAATGGTAGGGCATCTAGGGAGGGAAAAATTTGAGTAATAATTTTAAAAGGGAAATGGGATGCAGTGGGCTCAAAGATATGGAGACTTGGAAAAACATTCATTTTCTTAGCAAGAGGATCAGTTTAGAGTTTATTTTTTGTTTGTTTTTCTTTAATTTTTATTTTATATTGACCTAAACCTGATTTCACTCTCCTTTCCTTTTTCACTCTTTCAATCTTTCACTAAAGACAGTGAAAAGGCTGGCCTAAAACTCATTATTCAGAAAACTAAGATCATCGTATCTGGTACCATTGCTTCATGGCAAACAGATGGGGAAACAATGGAAACAGTAGGAGACTTTATTTTGGGGGCTCCCAAATCACTTCAGATGGTGACTGCAACCATGAAATTTAAAGATGCTTCCTCCTTGGAAGAAAAGCTATGACCAAACTAGACAGCATATTAAAAAGCAGAGACATTACTTTACCAACAATTCTCTGTCTAGTCGAATCTATGGTTTTTCCAGTAGCCATGTATGGATGTGATAGTTGGACTGTCTAGAAAGCTGAGCACCGAAGAAGTGATGCTTTTTAACTGTGGTATTGGAGAAGACTCTTGTACTGCAAGGTAATCCAAACAGTCAATCCTAAAGGAAATTAGTCCTGAATATTCATTGGAAGGACTGATGCTAAAGCTGAAACTCCAATACTTTGGCCACCTGATGCGAAGAATGGACTCATTGGAGAAGACCCTGATGCTGGGAAAGATTGAAGGCAGAAAGAGAAAGGAACAGAGGATGAGATGGTTGGATGGCATCACCAATGTGATGGACAAGAGTCTGACTAGGCAACCGGAGATGGTGATGCACAGGGAAGGCTGGTGTGCTACAGTCCATGGGGTCACAGAGAGTAGACACGACTGAGCACTTGAACGGAACTGGTAGTTGATTTACAACGCTCTGTCACTGTCATGTGTACAGCAATGCTATTCACATGTCAGTCAGTCAGTTCACTCACCCAGTCTTATCCAACTCGTGCAACCCCGTGGACTTGCATGAGTTGCATAAAGTTGCATGGACTTGCAAGACATGCATAAAGAAGCATGCCAGGCTTCTTTAGTTCCTCTTCACTTTCTGCCATAAAGGTGGTGTCATCTGCATATCTGAGGTTATTGAGATTTCTCCCGGCAGTCTTGATTCCAGCTTGTGCTTCTTCCAGCCCAGCGTTTCTCATGATGTACTCTGCATATAAGTTGAATAAGCAGGGTGACAATATACAGCCTTGATGTACTCTTTTTCCTATTTGGAACCAGTCTGTTGTTCCATCTCGTTCTAACTGTTGCCTTCTGACCTACATACAGATTTCTCAAGAGGCAGATCAGGTGGTCTGATATTCCCATCTCTTTCAGAATATTCCAGTTTGTTGTGATCCACACAGTCAAAGGCTTTGGCATAGTCAATAAAACAGAAATAGACATTTTTCTGGAACTTTCTTGCTTTTTTAATGATCCAGCGGATGTTGGCAATTTAATCTCTTGTTCCTCTACCTTTTCTAAAACCAGCTTGAACATCTGGAAGTTCACAGTTCCTGTATTGTTGAAGTCTAGCTTGGAGAATTTTGAGCATTACTTTACTAACGTGTGAGATGAGTGCAATTGTGTGTTAGTTTGAGCATTCTTTGGCATTGCCTTTCTTAGGGATTGGAATGAAAACTGACCTTTTCCAGTCCTGTGTCCACTCCTGAGTTTTCTAAATTTTCTGGCATATTAAGTACCACATTTTCACAGCATCATCTTTTAGGATTTTAAATAGCTCAACTGGAATCCCATCACCTCCACTAGCTTTGTTCATAGTGATGCTTTGAACACTTTGGATATGGGAATGACAAACCACTTCAGTATTCTTGCTTTGAGAACCCCATGAACAGTATGAAAAGTTATTTGCATATACATATACAAATATCTATTCCTTTTCAGATTCTTTTTTCATATAGATTATTGTATATTATTGAAACAAGTTCCCTGTAGGTCCTTATTGATTATCAATATTCTATATAGTGTATATAGTAGTGGGAATATGTTAATCCCAATTTTGGCCCTGCTCATAGCCCTGCGATCCAGTTCGGGTAAAGGATTAACTTTATTTTTAGGAGCTCTAACATGAATCAGTTCATGACAAGACAATGATGTTAATAAGATGCCAGAGAAATGAAAAGTTGTTACCAGAAATAAAAGGGATTGATTTGATTAAGGATTAATTGTTGTACAATTGTGCGGTTGAAAAACTTTCATTCTTGTCTTCTAGGAAAAGAAGTGGCAGTTTAAGAAAAGAGCACCTTCTAAATCCTTCAGGGCTCACAGCCATTCTACAGGGAAAGAAACATTTTCAGCCACAACCTGTATGTTCTCTAAATTAACTTTTGAACCCAAATCTGTGATGCTGTTGCAAAGGGAGGAAGATATGAAGGGGTGGTAGAGCTGCTTCTCTTTTGAGGATCAATCCTTTGAGGATTCAGCTCTCTTGTCCTGCCTGCCTGCTGCTGCTGCTGCCAAGTCACTTCAGTCGTGTCCAACTCTGTGCGACCACACAGATAGCAGCCCAGGAGGCTCCCCCGTCCCTGGGATTCTCCAGGCAAGAACACTGGAGTGGGTTGCCATCTCCTTCTCCAATGTAGGAAAGTGAAAAGTGAGAGTGAAGTCGTGTCTGACTTTTAATGACCCCATGGACTACAGCCTATACAGCTCCTCCATCCATGGGATTTTCCAGGCAAGGGTACTGGAGTGGGTTGCCATTGCCTTCTCCACTTGTCCTGCCTAGGATCCCTCAAAACCTAAGGCTAATTTAGGTTAAGTGCTGGGGTATTTCAATGTCATATTGTAGTGTCCTTCTGTCCTCTTAATTCATGAAATACTTTACTTATATTAACATGGTTTCTCAAGGTTTCAGGACCAGGAGTGAACATGTGGATACGATCCTGCCCATATTGGGCACAGCACATAGAAATATTAAATGTGGGTGGGAGTAAAATGAGAGCACTGGGCCCTGGAATCTCTGCATCTCCATGTAGAGAGAGGGAGTCTCTCCCTCTGAGAAAGCTCTGAATGGGCTTCACTTCCTCCATCCATCTGGCATTCCCTGGCAAGGCCACCATTGTCCACCTCCTACCTCAGTTACCATAGCATCTTCATGAGGGAATTTTGCTATTCCAGTCTTGCCTTTTTGTAATTCATCCTTCATTACAGTCAGAATGACCTTTGTAAAAAACAGATTTTTCTTTGTCATTCCTCTGGTTAAAGTTCTGTATCAGGCTCAAACAGCACTTGAAATAAAATGATAGGCCTTGGCATCAGTGAGGATGTAAAGGGCCTTGTCCTTTTCTTAAGAACTTTGAAGTTCATCTTTCCTTTCATATATGTCTCCTCTTTACCAGCTTCCTGACTGAGGTGTGATCTTTCAAGTTAGAAGCAGAGTCTCAGCACTCTCTCCCTTTATTCTTAGCAGAAACTGGGCCTTGAACTGAGCTCAGGACCAGCAAGGCCCTGAGTAGCATCTTAGAGGAAGCTCTGGAATGTTGTCAGCGCAGTGATGGGAGAAACCAGGCGGCTTCCTTAATAAAGGTGAGCCAGAACAATGGTATCTTTGAGTTCTATACTGAGCAGTCCTTGTCATTGGATAGACATGGTTATAGTTGGGAATTAGCTCAGCAGAATGGAATGGGTTGGATGTGCCTAGTGTCTTGTTTTCAAAAGGTGCAACATGCAACTGGGGAATTTGTATAGGATCAGTTTCCAAGCAGCCAGCACAGATACTAGAATTCTTTGTCATGTTTGATTTTCTGTCTGTTCCTTGACACTCTTTCTCTATCTTGCCCCTTGTGTTCTTCATGTGTTTATGTGTGTGTTGACAGTGATTCTATAACCCAAAGTGAAGTTGGTCAATATCTTTGGCCATTATTATGACCAAAATCAATCATTCATGGTATTTGGAAACCTATGTACATGACACATAGCAGAACATTTTGATGATGTAGAGATTATATTGGTTTATCTTTGAAGTGTGTGTGGAGAACCCATGCTTGTGCACACCTGGAAAGCAGAAGGTTGACCCTCAGTCAGCTCAGGCCCCCAGAAGTCATCTAAGATTTTTTCATTCTAATAAGGAAGCTTGTCATTGCTGAATAAAGAAGGCCTAAGACTTTCTATTATTATTATTATTGGTAATTATAATATTTAGAAAAACAAAGGGGTACACAGAATTCACCATAGGATATCTAGGACAGAACAAGATGAATATAATTCCTTGAATAGATCATGTTATTTTATGTGTCTAAGGCTTCCTCCAGGCCCTTTCCCTTTTCTGAAATCTCCCATAAAATTCTATTTGATTTAATTTCTGCTAGGAAATATTTTTACCACCCCCCTGACCCTGCCTGCCACTGGAAATTTAGTGACCACAATTATGCACTCCAATTATGACAGTCTGATTCTCTCTTCATATATACAGTGGACTATTCCTCAGCCATTAAAAATTATAAAATAATGCCATTGACAGCAACATGGATGGACCTAGAGAGTGTCATAAGTGCAGTAAGTCAGAGAAGGAGAAATATTATATAACATCCCTTATTGTGTAATCTAAAAAGAAATGAAACAAATGAACTTGCAAAACAGAGAGACTCACAGGTTGAGTCCCCTGGTAGTTCACCTGAAACTACCACAGCATTTTAAAGCAGCTATACCCTAGGACAAAATAGAAAGTTTAAAGTCTGGGGGGAAAGCCTCAATTTCATTGCCTTGATCTTCTGTTTACAATCAGTTTAGAACATGCTACAAAATATTTTCTTAGATTGTTATTTAACACAGGAAATTTTCTGTAGAATATTTTGATACTTATTTCTCCCCAATCTTTGTCTGAAATTTATTTGCTGATATTTTCTTGGCTTAAGTAATCCTCCCTGTTGTTTTTAACTTTTACAGGTGGTAGTTTTTCTATGCAATTTCGGGGAATATTTCTCTGATCACTTAATTAGGGCCTATGCTAGAATTCACTGGTCTTGTTGACTTTAATTTTTAAAATTTGGCCTCAAGGCACTGTATTTTCAAATTTTTTATATTACATACATTCTGATTTTCACATGCTTGTTATGCTGTTATATTTAGTAGTTCTCTGCTCATCCTTTAATTTGATGATTGAAATAGTTAATATCATCTGGAATTTATTTCAGAACTAGTATATTGTTTAATATAATTGTTCAGTTTTTGAGCAGTGTTGATGGTAATTTTTGCCAAGATCATGCCATATGGGTCCCATCACTTCATGGCAGATAGAAGGGAGAAAGTAGAAACTGTGACAGATTTTATTTTCTTGGGCTCCAGAATCACTGCAGATAGTGATTGCAGCCATTAAATTAAAAGATGCTCTTCTTTGGAAAGAAAGCTATGATAAACATAGACAGTGTATTAAAAAGTAGAAACATCACTTTGCTACTACAAAGTCCATAAAGTCAAAGCTGTGGCTTTTCCAGTAGTCAAATACAGATGCGAGAGTTGGACCATAAAGAAGGCTGAGCACTGAAGAACTGATGCTTTTAAATTGTGGTGTTGGTAACAAACACATGAAAAGATGCTCAACATCACTCATTATCAGAGAAATGCAAATCAAAACCACAATGAGGCACCATTTCATGCCAGTCAGAATGGCTGCGATCCAAAAGTCTACAAGCAATAAATGCTGGAGAGGGTGTGGAGAAAAGGGAACCCTCTTACACTGTTGGTGGGAATGCAAACTAGTATAGCCACTATGGAGAACAGTGTGGAGAGTCCTTAAAAAACTGGAAATAGAACTGCCTTATGACCCAGCAATCCCACTGCTGGACATACACACTGAGAAAACCAGAATTGAAAGAGACACGTGTATCCCAATGTTCATCGCAGCACTGTTTATAATAGCCAGGATATGGAAGCAACCTAGATGTCCATCAGCAGATGAATGGATAAGAAAGCATTGGTACATATACACAATGGAGTATTACTCAGCCATTAAAAAGAATACATTTGAATCAGTTCTAATGTGGTGAATGAAATTGGAGCCTATTATACAGAGTGAAGTAAGCCAGAAAGAAAAACACCAATACAGTATACTAACGCATATATATGGAATTTAGAAAGACGGTAATGATAACCCTGTATGCGAGAGAACAATTGAGACACAGATGTATAGAACAGTCTTTTGGACTCTGTGGGAAGGGGAGAGGGTGGGATGATTTGGGAGAATGGCATTGAAACATGTACAATATCATATAAGAAACGAATCGCCAGTCCAGGTTCGATACAGGATACAGGATGCTTGGGGTTGGTGCACTGGCATGACCCAGAGGGATGGTATGGGGAGGGAGGAGGGAGGGGGGTTCAGGATGGGGAACACATGTACACCCGTGGCGGATTCATGTTGACGTTTGGCAAAACCAATACAATATTGTAAAGTAATTAGCCTCTAATTAAAATAAATAAATTTAAATTTAAAAAAAATAAAAAATAAATAAATTGTGGTGTTGGAAAAGACCCATGAGAGTCCCTTGGACTACAAAGAGATAAAACAATTCAATCTGAAAGGAAATCAACCCTGAATATTCATTGGAAGGACTGATGCTGAAGCTGAAGCTCCAATACGTTGGCCACCTGATGCAAGACCTGACTCATTGGAAAAGACTCTGATGCTGAGATTGAGAGCAGGAGAAGGGGCGACAAAAGATGAGATGGTTAGATAGCATCATCGACTCAATGGACATTAATTTGAACAAATTCTGGGAGACAGTGAAGGACAGAGAAGCCTGGTGTGCTACAGCCCATAAAGAAGCAGAGAGTCAGACAGGACCTAGCAACTGAAAAAGAACAACAAAATAGTAATTTTAGAATGACGTCCTTGAATTATCACAAGGAGAGTCACATAGCCGGAAGTCCTAAAGACAGTGCCTTGACCGATGTGAATGAGTGGGTCCCTTGCTCTGTATATGAGTGTCTGGGCCTTTCCAAAAGGTTGCAGATAATATTGCAGGAAGACTTTCTGATACAGTGAGTTTTTCTGTAGATAACTGTGCCTTTTTAGGGTGTCTGGGCACCCTGAAAAGATTGGTTTCTTTTCTTGGCATAATAATGGATGTATTCCAGAAAGGGGACTGTATCCACAGTTGGCAATGTGGGAAATTTGTATGGCTATGTGGTGAGGCAGAATGATTCCAGCTGGGCTTGGTGAAAGAGAAGGAGGTTTTAGTGATAAAAAGGTCCCCTCTCGGCACTGGGATGAATGTTTCTGGTTTCCTCAGACAATAATTTGGAAAGCAAAGTGGAGAACAGCCGTCACCAGGTGACTTTTGGAAGACCTTCCAGTGACAAAGGAGAAGGTTCACAGATAAGGAGGAGAGGGAAGTGGCAGCAAACTTGAGCAGGGGCTGGGGAGGGGGCAGTCCTGCTGGAAGGCAGGCTTCCCTTTGGCTTGGTAAGGCCTGGAAATAGCAGGTGGCTCTTCAAAATATCACTCAGTTTAGAACCTTTCAATAACCTTTTCCAGTGTCCTCCATGCAGGTAAGATATTAGTGTGCTGTGACAGGAAAAATATCAGCCTTGAACTCACCGGTCAAAACAAAAACAGAGGAAATGGAAGAGCTGAAAGAGAAGGCTGTCTATCAGGAGGGGTGGAGAGGAAGCAAAGAGCATGACTGTAGCAGAAGCTTAGGTAACTGAAAAGGAACAGACTCTCAGCAATGCATGTGCCTCCTCATATGGATGCTTAATTTGACACATGCCAAAGAGAATTCCTAATCACCTTCCCTGAAAGCTGCTCTCCTGCAATCTTTTCTCAGTTAAAAACAGCTGTTTCAGAAAAAATAAATAACAAGCAGCTGTTTCATCCATTTGTTTAAAAAGTAACTGGGAATTCATTCTGGACCATGCATTCCCCATACTCCCCCATTAGCAAGTCCATCTGGCTGAACTATCAATATATACCCCAAATATGAGTCCATCCTTAATGTCTACCACAGGAATCTGGTGCAGGAGGTGATCGTTTCTCTCCTGGAGGAGTGTAACAGCCTTCCAGCCGTCTTCAGTAGCATTCTTGCCCTCTGCCACATCCGATATCAGTTTTCCACTCAACAACCAGAGTGCTCTTTGAAAAATGCAAATTAGATCATATCATTTTCTTGCTTAAGCACTCCCAACTTTTCCCCTTACAGGTGTCATCATGTATACTTTTCGCACCTTAACTTTCAGCACTGCTAATGTCTGTGACAGAAAAAGAGGCTCTAAAAGGGGCACAATATGGCAGTTGTTCCACCTAAGCCTCCAACCCTGGGAAGTCAAATTAACAGAATTTGACAGAATTACCCTTGGTTGTTCCACAAAACATGTGCTGCATTTTTTTTTATTTATCTTTTATTGAAGGATAAATGCTTTCCAGAATTTTGCTGTTTTCTGTCAAGCCTCAACATGAATCAGCCATAGGTATACATCTATCCCCTCCCTTTTGAACCTCCATCTCCCTCCCCATTCCACCCTGCTACGTTGATACAGAGCCTCTGTGTGAGTTTCCTGAACCACACAGCAAATTCCATTTTGCTATCTATTTTACATATATTAATGCAAGTTGCATTGTTACTCTTTCAACACATCTCACCCTCTCCTCCCCTCTCCTCATGTCCATAAGTCTTTTCTCTATGTATGTTTCTCCATTGCTGTCCTGCAAATAAATTCTTCAGTACCATTTTTCTAGATTTCGTATATATATATGCATTAGAATATGATATTTATCTTTCTCTTTCTGGCTTACATCACTCTATAATACGTTCTAGGTTCATCCATCTCATCAGAACTGACTCAAATACATTCCTTTTTATGGCTGGGTAATATTCCATTGTGTATATGTACCTCTACTTCTTTATCCATTCATCTGTCGATGGACATCTAGGTTGCTTCCATTTTCTAGCTGTTGTAAATAGTGCTGCACGGAACAATGGAATACCTGCGTCTTTTTCAATTTTGGTTTCCTCTGGGTATTTGCCTAGGAGTGGGATTGCTAGATCATATGATGGTCTTATTCCTAGTTTTTTAAGGTCTCTCCATACCATCTTCCATAGTGGCTATATCCATTTACATTCCCACCAACAGTGCAAGATGGTTCCCTCTTCACACCCTTTTCAGCATTTGTTTGTAGACTTTTTGATGAGGGCCATTCTGACTGATGAGAGGTGATACCTCATTGTAGTTTTGATTTGCATTTCTCTAATAACAAGTGATGTTGAACATCTTTTCATGTGTTTGTTAGCCATCTGTATGTCTTCTTTGGAGAAATGTCTGTTAGGTCTTTTTCCCACTTTTTGATTGGGTTGCTTGTTTTTCTGGTTTGAGTTGTATGAGCTGCTTGTATATTTTGGAAATTAATCCTTGGGCAGTTGTTTCATTTGCTATTATTTTCTCCCACTCTGAGGATTGTCCTTTCACCTTGCATTAGTTTCCTTTGCTGTGAAACTGCTTTTAAGTTTAATTAGGTTCCACTTGTTTATGTTTGTTTTTAAATTTCCTTTACAATAGGAGGTGGGTCATAGAGGAGCTTATTGTGATTTATGTCATCAAGTGTTCTATGTTTTCCACTAAAAGTTTCCTAGTTTCTTGTCTTGCATTTAGGTTTTTAATCCATTTTGGATTTATCTTTGTTTATGGTATTAGGAAGTGTTCTAATTTCATTCTTGAACATGTAGCTGTCTTGTCCAGTTTTCCCACACCATTTATTGAAGAGGCTGTCTTTGTCCCATTGTATATTCTTGTCTCCTTTGTCAAAAACAAGATAGCCGTGGGTGCATTGGTTTACTTCTGTGCTTTCTATCCTGTTCCATTGGTCTACATTTCTGTTTTTGTGCCAGTACCATACTGTCTTCACGACTGTAGCATTGTAGTATAATCTGAAGTCAGGAAGGTTGATTCCTCAAGCTCCTTTCTTCTTTCTCAAGACTACTTTGGCTATTTGGAGTCTTTCGTGTTTCTAAATTGTGAAATTTTTGTTCTAGTTCTGTGAGAAATGTCATTGGTGCTTTGTCAGGGATCACATTGAATTTGCATTTTGTAGTATAGTCATTTTCAGAATATTGCTTCTTCCTACCAAGGAACATGGAATATCTCACCTATTTATATCTTCTTTGATCTCTTTCACTCTTGTCTTATAATTTTCTGTGTACAGTTCTTTTGTCTCTTTAGGTAAGTTTATCCCTAGATATTTAATTATTTTGGTGCCACGGTGAAATGGGATTGATTTCTTAATTGCTCTTTCTGATTTTTTATTGTGAGTATATAGAAATGCAAGTGATTTTGGTGTATTGACTTTGTATCATGCAACTTTCCTAAATTTACTGATTAGCTCTTATAATTTTCTGATACTATCTTTAGGGTTTTCAATGTACAGTATCGTGTCATCTTCAAGTAGTGAGAGCTTTACATATAGTTTTCTGATATGGATTCCTTTTATTTCTTTTTCTTCTCTGTCTACTGTAGCTAGGACTTTCAGAACTATGTTGAATAATAGTCATGAAAGTGGACATGCTTTCAGTTTTTCACCATTAATCATAAATGGATACTGAATTTTGTCAACAGCTTTTTCTGCATCTATTAAGATTATCTTTCAATTTGTTAAAATGGGATATCACATTGATTGATCTGTTTATATTAAAGAATCCTTGCATCCCTGGATGCACCACTTGATCATGGTGTATGAGCTTTTTGACGTGTTGCTAAATTCTGTTTCCTAAAATTTTGTTAAGAAGTTTTGCATCTATGTTCATCAGTGATATTGGCCTGTAGTTTTTTTATGTGTTGTCTTTGTCTGGTTTTGGTCATGTGCTGCTTTTTTATTGAGGAAAGTCCAGTACTCTTTGTTTGTGACAGAAATATCTCACATTTTGTGTTTAGCAGTTGGCAGTCTTCTTTTCCATTGAGATTATTTTGGTTTCAAATGCAAGAAGCCCAACTAAAATTACCTGCATGAGAAAAGGAAAATGAAATATGAAAATAACAGGGACCTCAAATGAGTGGATTCAGTGGCTCAAAAATGTTATCCAAGGGCCTTAATCCATCTCTAGCTCTTCCTCTGTGGCTGCCAGTAGCTCTCTATCTCACTCCCTCATCTTAGGAACTCATTCAGATATTTTCCTGTGGATAAACTTTTGATCAAAGCTCTCATTCTCCCTTTCCCTTTCCACTGTTTTGCTAAGTTTGCTGCTACTCATATATCCTAACTGTATTTTCTATCTATTTTAAAACTCATAAAGTGTAAGGATTTGTGAAAATCATTGATCATATTATAATCTGATTCCTTCTTATGAAAAGTGAGCATAATGCAAAGAAATTAAGGGGCTATTTTAAAGATCCATGAGCCAGTGAATATTTAGCATTTGGGGCTGTGCTGAGCACAGGGACTGATCAGAAGACATTCAGCTATAAAGTAGCACATGTAAAGAAATTTGATATGTGATGGAAATGGCAATTCACATCCCTGACAGAGAGTGGATTATTCAGTAGCATTTAAAGATAATTAGCTACCCAATTATTTTTAAATATTTTAGTCCTCTAGTATACTGGAATCACAAAAGTACCATTTTGAATGGATAAAAGCGATAACTGTGATTTATTGCCTCAAAACAAATGTGTACATATATGATGTTGAGGTAGAGTAGTAGGAAGGGAATGTATATAATAGTGGGATGGGGAATAGGAGTGTTTATGGTAGTAAGATAGTAAAACAATCAGAACTAGGACATAAAAGGCATAGACATAAAAGAAACAAGAGAGTTAAAGTCTTTATAACAAAAAACCCAAAAACAAAATTGAAAGACATTCACATTAGGAACCAGGAGCAAATATTTATAGAATATATGTCATGCACAGAATTATTATCCATAATATATGATAAACCCAACAATAATAAAACTTCAAAAATATAAAAATGAATAAATATGATTATAAAATATAGCACACTAGCTGCTAGAAGAGACTGTCAGCAGGATTGCCAAGGCAAATTAGTTTTTGATCATTGTTTCATGTTTATAGCTCCATGTCCAGAAATCTGCTGGGCCAGTTTAGATTAACCTGAGAAGCTAAAAGTGATAACTGTGTCCATGCCTAGGTGTATGCTGCCTTACTTGGTACTCATCTTGAAAACTAAAACTATGAGATGGATGGTGGCCCTGCTCATAGGAGGTCTGCATGGCTTTAATCCACATTGGCCTCTACACTCACACAGCCATCTCAGGCTGACTTGTGAACTGCTGAAACCTGGAGGCAGCAGTTCATCTTCCAGAAATTCTGACCCTCACTGATTCAGATTCTTCATCCAACCAGGAACAAACTACACAAGCTTTGGATGGGCTCTGATCATTGGACCTTTGCTGTCCTAAATGACAGTGCTGATTGTTCCATTACGTATTAATACTGTCTGCACTCTGTATTCTTGGAACAGTTTGGCTTCATATAATTTACCCAAAAGGTGGTTTGAACTATCTTTCTACCAGTCAGGGATAGATATGAACACTAAGTCCACACACACAAAGGACAGATAAAAGGACAATGATCATACAAAAGGAATTTAACTCTCACTGATATTAGGAAGAGACAGAATTTAAAAAAAAAGATTAAGTATCTTTGTGTATAATTGAGTTACAAAAAGATAAAAGTAACATATCAAGGAATAGAGAGGAATAGACAGAAAACCAGTACCTCCATGAACTACTATTTCTTTACATTATTACAGCTATTTTTGAGAGGTTAACACTTGCTACTTGCATACATTTTGACCCAGAATTTCAGTTTTTGGTATATACTGGTTAAATACAGAGTATTCTCCATAAAATACACAAAAATGGGACTTCCTTGGCTGCACAGTAGATAAGAAACTGCCAATACAGGGGATACAGACTCGATCCCTGGTCCAAGAAGTTCCCACATGTGGCAGAGCAATGAAATCTATGACCCACAATTAGTGAGCCCATATGCTGTAACTCCTGAAGCCTGTGGATCTAGTGACTGTGTTCTGCAACAAGAAAATCTACTGCAGCGATAAGCCCATGCTCTGCAATGAAGAGTAGCCCCTGCTTGCTGCAGCTAGAGAAAGCCCACATGCATCAAAGACTCATTGCAACCAAAAATAAATAAATAATTTTGTTTTAAAGATAAGCCCAATGTTCATCGCAGCACTGTTTATAATAGCCAGGCCATGGAAGCAACCTAGATGTCCATCAGCAGATGAATGGATAGGAAAGCTGTGGTACATATACACAATGGAGTATTACTCAGCCATTAAAAAAAATACATTTGAATCCGTTCTAATGAGGTGGATGAAACTGGAGCCTATTATACAGAGTGAAGTAAGCCAGAAAGAAAAACACCAATACAGTATGCTGGTGGGTTGCAGTCCATGGGGTCGCTGGGAGTCGGACATGACTGAGCGACTTCACTTTCACTTTTCACTTTCATGCACTGGAGAAGGAGATGGCAACCCACTCCAGTGTTCTTGCCTGGAGAATCCCAGGGATGGGGAGCCTGGTGGGCAGCCTTTTATGGGGTCGCACAGAGTCGAACACGACTGGAGTGACTTAGCAATAGCAACGCATATATATGGAATTTAGAAAGATGGTAATTACAATCTTGTATGCAAGACAGCGAAAGAGACACAGATGTATAGAACAGTCTTTTGGACTCTGTGGGAGAGGGAGGGGGGAATGATTTGGGAGAATGGCATTAAAACATGTATAATATCATATAAGAAACGAATCGCCAGTCCAGGTTCGACACAGGATACAGGAAGCTTGGGGCTGGTGCACTTGGATGACTCAGAGGGATGGTATGGGAAGGGAGGTGGGAGGGGGGTTCAGGATGGGAAAGCATGTACACCCGTGGCGGATTCATGTTGATGTATGGCAAAACCAATACAATATTGTAAAGTAAAAAAAAAAAAAAAAAAAAGAAAGAAAGAAAGATAAGCCCATCGAGGAAAAGTGAGTCATTCATTAACCATTTAACAAAATTGTTCTTTTAAGGATATCTGCTTCCTTCCTTCTTCCATGTCTTAATACAACCAGGAGGGAGATAAGTGTTGCTTTAGATTCCATACAGAAGAGAATTCATATTTCTCTTTGAATTCAGAGGAAGAGCCATTTCTTCCTCTCAAAGTTTCAGACCCCCTTATGTTGATGACATAGTTGTGAGCAGAATCTGCAGATACTTGACACAGAGATGGCGAGAAATGCCTTCTGTGGCTGTCATCGCTGGAGACCAGAACCTGGGAGACACTCTCAGGCAAAAGACTGAAAGCAGTGCAGGAGGTTTACCAATATGCACTTTGATAGACAACCCTTTGACCACACTTTCTCTCTAAGCTTTCTAAAGTTTAGAGTTATTGTGACTAAAGAATCAAAGTTTTGCCCAGATAAAAGAGGCATCCACAATTTTAACCAACACTATGCCTCCCCAGAGATATTCGTATCATTGTGCTCAAAGTAGCAAACACATGATCTTCATTGTCATCGTGTTTGTAACAGCAACCCCAAAAAACAATGAATTTGCTGTACAAGCATCTTTTTATGAAGGCAGAAGAATAAGATACTAGAAACCTGTGCGAATGTATTGCTGATTTTTAAAGCAAACTTATGTACATGGGGAAAATAATTTTTTTTTCCATTCACCTGGTAAGATAAGAAGAAAACCTCATCAAGTGTAAAGAGGAATGCAGGTAACCAAAAAAAAAAAAAGTTTGGAAATGCAATATCTCATTATGAAATTTCTAAATAAAAATCATCAAAGCTAGTGAAGACTAGACCTTAATTAAACAACAACAAAAATACTCCAAAGTGCATAACAAGAGGAAGCTACTAATAAAAGTTAAATACAGCAGTGGATAAAGGAGAGAAAATATCAACAAATAAGTGTCATGTAGACAGGAGGGAGAGTGAGTGTCAGAATACTCTAGATAAAATTTCCTGTGTTTAAGAATAATCTGAGAAAACATTTTCTAACATGGAAATTCACAGAAAAATGTAAGGTCAAGGCAATGAAACTGCATATTTGACAGGAATATAAGACCGTCTTTGGGAATTCATAAGTGTGGTTATGAAATTGTCAGTGGAAGATGGGAAGGATAAAATTATTTCCTAGCAGGAACAAATCAAATATTATCTCACAGATTCTAGAAAAGAACAGAAGAAATCTTAGAGACATAGAACAACATGACCCATTCAAGCAGTTTTGTATTTATTTTCCTCAGTCCTACAAGTCTTATAGATTCTGTGTCTACATTTCTTCTTATTAAATATTGTAAGTCCTAAGATATTGAAAAGAATAGAAAGTCTTAGGTTACCTTGTTGGACAACCCCAATACTTTCTTATTAGAGAACAGATAGACCTGGATGATATCTGGTGGCCTGAAAAGGCTGAGGGTCAGACTTCTGCCATCATGTGTGCCCAAGGATGTTATCCACATATATTTCATAAATAAATTGAAATGATCTCTATCATCAAAATGATTTGTAATGTATCATATACATAGGTAAACAAATACCATGAATGATGGAGTTTGGGCCACATACATCCCAGAGATCACAGCCAAAACACATACAAATGACACTCGGAAGGACAAAGAAATGCACTCACCAAAAAGACTGAAAATCAGATGACAGAGCAGCTCTAATATCTGTGCTGAATGCTTGGACATTCTCCCTCAAAAGCTTTGCCCACGTCACATGTTGTACCTTTTACAAATGACACACTAATAACATTCTATCCACTCCATCCTGATGGGATAAGTCCCAACTCTAACTGTGTCTATCTGGTGACAAGATCTGCCCAGTATAGAACTCAAAGAAATCATTGTTCTGGTCCCCTTTATAAAGGAAGCTCCCTTGTTCCTCCCAGGACAGAGCTGAGAGCAAATCCAGAGCTTCTTCCAAGATGCTGCTGATCCTGCTCTCAGTGGCCTTGCTGGCCCTGAGCTCAGCTCAAGACCTGGTTTCTGGTAAGAATAAGGGGGAGGGTGCTGAAACTCTGCTTGGGGCTTGGGGAATCACACTGCAGTGAGGAAGCTTGTAAAGAGGAGACATAAGCGAAAGATGTGGCTGCAGGCTGCTTAAAAGAAGAGGAAGGCCCTTCACCTCCTCTATGATGTGAAGGCCTCAAACTTAGTACCACTGGAAACCAGCACAGAATTTTTAAGCAGAGCGATGACAAATTGAGACTTTTCTCTGTGCTATGAAGGATGCGTTGCAAAAAGGCAAGACTGGAACAGACAAGTTCCCTCATGAAGATGCTATGATAATCAAAGTAGGCAGTGGATGAAGGTAGCCTTGCGAGGGGATGCCAGATGGATGGAGGAGGTGAAGCCCATTCAGAGCTATTTCGGAGACAGAGACAAGAGTAATAAATCTGTCTACCTAGAGATATAGAGATTCCAGGGCACAGTGGTCTCATTCTACTCCACCCACGGGTAATATTTCAGAATGTTTTGCCCAATATAGACATGATTATATCCACACCTTTACTCCTGGTCCTTTTACCTTGAGAAACCATGTTAATATAAGTAAAGTATTTCATAAATTACAAGGGCAAAAGGACACTAAAATATCACGCTGAAATTTCCAGCATTTAACCCAAACTAGCATGAGAGTTTGAGGAGTCCTAGGAAGGGCAAGAAGGTCTCTCCTCTTTTGAATGTGTGGTTGACTCTCAACACAGAAACAGGCCTGCCATGCCTTCATGTCTTCCTCCTTTTGCAACAGCATCAAGATGGCATCAAAACATTATAATATCTTAGAGTATATATAGAGTGCATCCCTTTTCCTGTAGAGCATTGTGAGCCCTGAAGGATATAGGCTCATTCTCTGCTTCTTTTCCTAGAAAGCAACAGTGAAGAGTCTCTGAGTACCATACTAGGTAAGTTGCAATTAATCCTCCATCATCTTTCTTTATATCATTGGCAACTTTTTGTTCTCTGGTGTCCTATTATCATCATTATTTTGTGAAGAGTTATAATCAGTGATAGAAACACTAAAGATAAAGGCAGTCCTTTCTAACCTTGGTTTTCAGGGCCATGAGCAAGGCCCTAACATGAATAACATGGTGTCTAGCCTGGATGACACTGGATATGCTCCCTGTTCCCTCAGGCCAGAAATGATTGTTGAGAGAGGACAACAAAGGGAAGGAGTCACAATTCTGACTCCTACAGCCCACTGAGAACCAACCCCTCCACTGACTGTTTCCTTCTTCCTCAGTATTCTTCTTTCAATATGTCGTCTAGCAAACCTGCAAAGAAGCCAGGTCTGGTTCATTTTTAGTCTGGTTTTCTGCTCAGCTGTGTCACAGTACCTAATTAAAATTTGCGAGTTATTTAGTGACCCCTGTGTGGGCCATCATGTTGTCTCTCTCTCTCTCTCTCCTTTTCCTAGTATTGCTCCACCTGGTTTTAGAGCCAGAAAGTTCGACATATACTCTCAATGGGCAAGGCTTGGGGTCATAGTTGGCAGGTTATGTCAGTGACCCAAAATATATCTGGCAAGCATAACTGACATGATTAATCCCTTTGCTTTTCTTCTGTCCTCGTAGACATATTCTGGGAATTCTAAGATATCCAGCACCTTCTTTTTTGCCAAATTGAAGATACTCTTTTTCTCAAGAGCATAGAGCTAAGACTCAGTTTCACTAGTATATGGGTACTGCAAAAAGACATGATAAGGAAGGACATTAGTAGTCGAGAGGAGTACAGCAGAAAGAAGAAGTGAGTAGGAAGAAAGCTAGTATTTGAGAGTTGGGTTCTGGAGGAAAGAACTTTCCAAAAGTTTATCCAAGATCAAAATGAGAGGGGAGCCTTCCATCACCTAGTTCTCTCTTTGAACCAACTCAGATTTAAACTCAGACAACGATATTCCCAAACCACCTCCTGGAGGACCTGGAGGGCCACCACCTAGACCCCCTCCTGATGATGAAGATGAAGGTGAGGAACCTCCACCAGGGCCACCTCCATCAGGACCACCTCCACAAGGGCCACCTCCACCAGAGGAGCAACCTGAGGAGAATCCAGATGAAGACTCACCATCCAAGTAATCTGAAAGTCATTGACAGGTATGACTCCAGCTCACTCTCCATCAAATGCCCTAACCCTAAAGGTCTCACACTTTAGTGAGTCACTGAGTCAACAGAAAATATGTGAAAATTGCATAGTCCTGGACACAGATCCTAAAGGTGTCTATTCAGATAGTCTGAAATAAGGGAGCAAAACATTATAATCATTACCAGCTATCCAAGGTGATTTCAATTTTGAGAAGCAAGGACCATAAATAGCCTTTTCTCCAATGATCACCTGTCCTAAAGTGGGTTGCTGATGAGGAAGTACACCATGTTCTCCCTTGTCCTCCTCTCTGCTCCTCCTCCAGCTCAATGACCTCTCTTCTCAAGTTTGCACCTGACCAGGCCTCTCAGTGGAGAAGGCAATGGCAACCCACTCCAGTACTCTTGCCTGAGAAATCCCATGGACAGAGGAGCCTGGTAGGCTACAGTCCATGGGGTCGCGAAGACTCGGACATGACTGAGCGACTTCACTTTCACTTTTCATTTTCATGCACTGGAGAAGGAAAATGGCAACCCACTCCAGTTTTCTTGCCTAGAGAATCCCAGGGATGGGGGAGCCTGGTGGGTTGCCATCTATGGGGTTGCACAGAGTCAGACACGAATGACATGCCTTAACAGCAGCAGCAACAGGCCTCTCAGGTCCACTGTCCTGACTAAACAATACTTTAATTTTATGTTGCTAAATTTATCTAGCTAAAATATTTCCTTTTCAATTAGTATATGGTCAAGGTAAAAAAATAACTGAACAGAAAAGTATGAGGCTAACTCTGAAAGGCATCCACATCCTACCTTCCCACTTCCTTTCCCAAAGGCCATCACAGTTAACTCTTGAACATCGTCTTGGAATCACTTACACCCTTTTACACATAATTATCTTTTTTTTTTCCTTTTTTTTATTTTATGTTTTAACTTTACAATATTGTATTGGTTTTGCTATATATAAATGATGTCATACTTTAAGCCATTTTATAGGTTGCTTATTTCAAATAACATAGTTCTTAAAAATAGCCATAACAGTTCACAAAGCTATATGGGTCCATTTAATCCTCATTTTGTTTAGTTTTAAATTTCTGAAATTCCATTGTCTGGCTGTGCCATGATTCCTTTAACCAATCCTGTATCAGTGGACATTTAGGCCAGTTTCAGCTTTTCGCTAGTTAAAAATTGGTTGCAGTAACCATCTTTGTAAACACATATTTGAACACTTTAAATAGCAACCAAAAGATAAACAACCTAAGAACAACCTTTTATATTGCAAGCAACAATTTAGAGCTTGCAATAAAACATTATTTATGAGGTGCACAAAAATGACAGATTAAAAGAAATTTGGAACGAAACAGAAGAGGGAGGAAGAGAAGGGAAATGTGGTCTCTTGGCTACTTCCCTTCACTGTTATCTGCAAAGATTAGAAACCACCTGCCCACTTTGTGTCAATCTCCTCTTTTGCTTTTCAGAACATGAGTGTGAACATACCAGTCCTTCAGAAAGCCATGACATTGGAAGAAGGCAGTCTGTCTTCAATTTACCAATAAAATAATCAGCATCCAGTTTCTAACTGTCACGTCTCATTCTGGGTGTTTGTGAGTCTGAAATTTGAGGGCCAGGAACCCAACCTAGGAACATCCAAGACTGGTTCTCACTGATGCTTCCAGCAGTGTTCCTCCTGGACTGAATTCTTAGAAGACATTTTCCCTTTGTTCTTTGCTTGGGGACCGGAATGTGTATCTCCTTTCTGCCTCCTGTTGCCTCCCCCTTCCACCTGACACCTTTATTCAGAAGCCAGGTGCCTTTCCTGTCCTTCCCTGGTTTCTATAGCACTAAAGCGATGTTTTTATTATTTTCACACCTTTCTAGTAATTTTAGGGAAATAAAGAAAATATTGCAAATGTGAAGAAGTGGCAAGAGCTGAGGGAATCCTTAAAATTTCTGAAAGAATTGATCCTGGTTTCAAGTAAAATGAATGTGATACTAGGTCCCTATTCCCTCAAGCTCATTACCATGGTCCCCCCTTTTAAATCATTTCTGTTTTCTTTCTAGATCCCCCACCTTTCTATAACAAAATGTGAGTCATTTTCATAAACGAGATGTCATGTTGTTTTTATAAAGCAAGGAAAACCCCATTTGGGGTTCTTCAGACATGAGTTTATCTTATCTGTTTTTATTAACTGGACTTTTAGCAAGCTACTTCAACTTTCAGAACCTTTGTTTCCCTATCCATATAACGAGGGTAGTATTAATACCTACCCTGGGACACGAAAAGTAACAAATACCATACACAAAAATCTAGCAGAAGAACTTCCCTGGTGGTCCAATATTTAAAACTCTAACCTCCCAAAGCAGGGGACCTGGTTCGATCCATGGTCAGAAAACTAGATCCCACATACTCAACTGTAGATCCCTATGCTGAAACTAAAACATAGCTCAACCAAATAAACAAAAATACATATTCCTTTTAAACACTGGCATAGAATGCCTCCAACACTTCCTAATAATTATCATAGGGAAGACTAGTACATGTGAAACTATAGGAAATTAAATATTTCCCAAATTAAACTGTTCATATTGCTTTGTCAGAAGATCAGATTACAATATTTTCTTTTTTTTTTTGAATGTCCTTTAATTTTATTTTATTTTTTTTTAAACTTTACATAATTGTATTAGTTTTGCCAAATATCAAAATGAATCTGCCACAGGTATACATTCTGACAATGCCTCTTCTAAATTCAAAAAACAATGAAAAAGTATTGGTTTTACAGTAGCACTTTCTGGTGTCTTTTCATCTGTGTGATACTCTTTCTGATACTGATTCTGTCATGGAACATTGATAACTTCCACTCACTTCCATTTCTTAAAAGTTGGAAAATATTCCTGGGTTAAAAGACACTCTTAAAATGAGCATTAACAAAATCAATATTTAAAAAGAAACCTGACGTTGAGGCTGTTGACGTCAAGTGAAAAAACAAATGTTTTGATTCCATCAAAGGCTCCCGTACCTTCAAATCACATAGAATGAGAATCTGTCTAGGATGGAAAGCAGCCCATTCATGAACATCTCTGGCAAAGACTGACAAATCTTACGCACTAGAAAGAGGGGATCTCAGGAACATTCCTTCAGAGCCAGATTCATCCTAACTCCAAGTCTACTCACTCTAATACTGTTAATGAATGCTGAGTATGATTTTATTTTCTTACCTACAAGCTCAGACTATTATGCTGAACAGAAGTTAACGGAAACAGATTTTATTTAAACTGCTTCTTGAATTATTCATCTTTAAATGTAATATAGAACTTCTCATGGTGGATTGTAGCTTTGGACTGTATTTTCGATTCTGATTTTGGCATCTACTAAAAGTAATAGAACCTTAAGCTTTCTGTCGGCAAGGTGTCCAATATGTTACTGGGAAAGAGTGGAGGGCAGTTACTAATAGCTCCAGGAAAAACCAAGTGACTGGACCAGAGAATGACACTCAGCTGTAGATATGTCTAGTGGAGAAAGTAATGTCACATGGGAAGACAAATTAAAGCCTTTTACAAATATGAGCCTTTGAATCCACTCATGTTTGATGTCCCTTTTTTTGAATATTCCATTTTTCCTTTTCCACATGAGCCAATTAGTTGGGTTTCTTGCCTTTGGAACCAAAATAATCTTGGTGGAAAAAAGGATGCTTAAAGTGGAACACATCTTAAACATTTCTAAGAAAGTAGAATTTTGAAGTTCCTTCAATAATTGAGCAGCACATGATTTGTGAAACAACAGAAGGTCCTGTCAAAACCTATAAATTTGACTTCCTGTGGCTGAAGACTGGCTGAAACAAGAATCACATTCAGCCTCTATTGGGGCCTCTTTTTCTGTTACAGATCAAAGTATTAGAGGTTTTAAGTCTTGGAGTACACAATGAAGCAGAGCAAGGGCCAACACAGTTTTGTCAATAGAACACACTGGTCAGAGCACCCTCTTCCAGCAACACAGGAGACGACTCTACACATGGACATCACCACATATTTAATACCGAAATCAAATTGATTATGTTCTTTGCAGATGAGATTGAGAACCTCTATACTGTCAGCAAAAACAAGGCCAAGAGCTGACTGTGGCTTAGATCATGAACTCTTTATTGCAAAATTCAGGCTTAAATTGAAGAAAGGAGGGAAAACCAATAGGCCATTCAGATATGACCTAAATCAAATCCCATATGATTATACAGTAGAAATGACAATTAGATTCAAGGGATTTGGCCTGATAAAGTGCCTGAAGAACTATGGACTGAGGTATGTAACACTGTATATGAGGCAATGACAGAAACCATGCTAAAGAAAGGTTTTACAATGAAAAACCATCATGAACAAAGTTAAAAGATACTCAATATTTAGAAGAAAAATATTTATAAAATATATATCATACAGGACTGATACCCACAATATATAAAGAAAATAAACAATAAAACTACAAAATAACTAACATGAGTATGGATAAGTATGAAATCACACCAGGCACTCTGGCTGCTATAAGAGACTGCCAGGGTGATTCCCAAAGGTGTCTGGGTTCCTGGTCATTGTGTCAAGTCTGCAGCATGTCTTTAATCCACATTGGCCTCTACATTCACACAGCCATCTCAGCCTGACTTCTGAACTGCTGAAACCTGGAGGGAGCAATAGATCTTCCGGAAATTCTGACGCTCACAGTTCAGGCTCTTCATCCATAACCAGGAACACACTGGAGAGGCTGTGGGGACTCCAAACACTGAACCTCCACTGTGGAGTGTTGATCACTCCATGAGGTATTCTGACGGTCTTCCATCTCTATTCTTAGAAAAGATTTGTCCAATATGACTTACTCAAATTCCTTGATTTATACAGTACACCATGGTACTTCTTTTATGAAATACAGGCAAGTTTGTTATAGAACGGTAGGGTATCTAGGGAGGGAAAAAATTGAGCAATAATTTAAAGGGAGAAATGGCTCAAACAAATGGGGACCTGGAAACACATTCATTTCTTAGCAAGAGGTTCAATTATTTTGGAGTTTCATTTTTATTTTTCTTTAATTTTTATTTTATATTGCACTATAGTTGATTTCAGTCTCCTCTCCTTTTTCACTCTCTTTCACTCTTTCACTGAGGAGATGGGAAAAGTTGGGAAAAACTCAATATTCAGAAAAATAAGATCATGGAATCTGGTACCATATCATCATGGCAAATAGGTGAGGAAACAATGAAAACGGTAAGATACTTTATTTGGGGGGGGGGGCTTCAAAATCACTGCAGATGGTGACTGCAACCATGAAATTAAAAGATGCTTCCTCCTTGAAAGAAAGGCAATGACCAAACTAGACAGCATACTAAAAAGCAGAGACATTAGTTTACCCACAAAGGTCCATTTGGTAAAATCTATGGTTTTTCCAGTAGTAATGTATGGATGCGAGTGTTGGACTATAAAGAAAGCTGAGCACTGAAGAATTGATGCTTTTGAACTGTGGTGTTGGAGAAGATTCTTGAGAGTCCCTTGCACTGCAAGGAGATCCAAACAGTCAATCCTAAAGGAAATCAGTCCTGAATATTCACTGGAAGGACTGATGTTGAAGCTGAAACTCCAATACTTTGGCCACCTGATGCAAAGAATGAACTCATTGGAAAAGACCCTGATGCTGGGAAAGATTGAAGGCAGGAGGTGAAGAGGATGACAGAGGATGAGATGGTTGGATGGCATCACCAACGCGATGGACATGAGTTTGAGTAGACTCCAGGAGATAGGGATAAACAGGGAAGCCTGGCGTGTCGCAGTCTATGGAATCACAAAGAGTCAGACACACTGATGGACTGAACTGAACTGATAGTTGATTACAATGCTTTGTCACTTTAATGTGTACAGCAATGTTATTCACATATACATACAGAAATGTCTATTCCTTTTCAGATTCTTTTCTCATATAGGTTATTGCAGATGATTGAATCAAGTTCCCTGTAGGTCCTTGTTGACTATCAATTTTCTGTATAGTATATATAGTAGTGTGTATATTGTTAATCCCAACATCCAATTTATACCTCCACTCCCAGCTTCCCCTCTCGGTAACCACAAGTTTGCTTTCTAAGTCTCTACATCTATTTCTGTTTTGTAAAAAGTTCATTTATATCATTTTTAAAATTCCACATATAAGTGATATCATGTGGTATTTGTCATTCTCCTTCTGACTTACTCAGTATGATAGTTGCTAGGTTCATCCCTGTATCTGCGAATGACATCTACTCTTTTTTATGCCTGAGTTATTCCACCATTAGAGGTACCACATCTTTATCCACTTATCTTTTAATGGATTCTTAGCCTGTTTCCATTTCCTGGGGATTGTAAATAGTGCTGCAGTGAACACTGGGGTGCATGTATATTTTTGAATTATGATTTTCTCCAGATGTGGGAGTGCTGGATCACATGGCAGCTCTGTTTTTAGTTTTTTAAGGAAGCTCTGCACTGTCATCCATAGTGGCCTTACCAGTTTGCATTCCCACCAGTGGTGTAGGAGGGTTCCCTGTTCTGCAAACCCTCTCCAGCATTTATTATTTGTAGACATTTTGATGATGGCCATTCGGGCTAATGTGAGGTGAACCTCACTGTTGTTTTGATTTGCATTTTTCTACTAATTAAAGGTGTTGAGAACAAACTTTAAAAGTATCCAGGCCTCCCCAGAGTGAGGTAGACTCTTGCTAGCTTCTCCAGCATTTACCGTTGGTATTTTAGGGATTTTCTCACTCTGCAGCTTCTTCACATTTGCAGTATTTTCCATGTTCACTATAATTACTGGAATCTCAGAAAGGTGTGAAAAATTTTCATTGTTTCTATAAAATCCAGGGAAGGAGAAAAACAGTGGAGGTATGTCACCTGACAACTGGTTTGTGAATAAAGGTGTCAGAAGAATGGAGAGGCAATAGCAGGTAGAAAAATAGAGATCTAGCCCTGCCGCCAGGCAAAGAACAAAGGGAAAATGTTTTCCAGGAAGGTGGCCACAGAGAAAGCCGGTGGGAAACATCAATGAGAAGGGGTCTTGGATGTTCCTATGCTGGGTTCATGGCCCTCAAATTTCAGATTGATCCAGAATGAGAAATGGCACTTAGAAACTGGATGCTGACATTTTACTAGTAAATTGAAGATATACTGACTTGCTTCAGTGTCCTAGCTTTCTGAAGGACTGGTATCTTCTTATTAATTTTCTGAAAAACAAAAAAGGAAGATCAGACAGAATTGGCAAAGGGTTTCTAATCCCTGCTCCTCACTGAAGGGACGTAGGTGAGAGCTCAATATTTCTCCTCCTCTTCTTCCTCATTCTTAATTTCTATAAGGTTTATATGTATCTAACAGATACCGGGTTCTAAATTCTTGCTTGTAAGATGAATAAAAAGATTCTTCTGAGATTATCTCTTGACTGTAATGTTCAAATATGTACTTACAAGGATGATACCTACCATATATCCTATATTAACACAAATGAAAAACCAGCTCATATATCCATTCATGGAGGTTGGTTAATCATGCCATAGCCAGACACTGGATATATACAATGGTAAAACAAAACAATACCACCACCGACAACAAATAAGATCAAATAGATCCATATAGATCTATGAGCTAAAATGGAAGTATTCAAAGAATTATGTTATTTGAAGTGAACAGCAAGAGATCTACATAGAAAAAATGTCATTTGTGCATTAAAAAGATTATATGTGTGTGTTTGTTGCTTAGTCAAATCTGACTCTTTGTGACCCCACAAACTGTGGTCTGCCAGGCTCCACTGTCCATGGGATATTTTTCCATCAAGAATATTGGGGTGGGTTGCCATTTCCTAATCCAGACGATCTTCCTGACCCAGGGATTGAACCCGCATTTCCTGTGTCTCCTCCATTGCAGGTGGATTCTTTACTGCTGAGCCACCTGGGAAGCCTGTTCTTGCATGTTAAGTTGCTTTGCTTATGTCAAACTCATTGAGAAACTTTGTACTATAGCCTGCTAGGCTCCTCTGTCCAGAGGATTCTCTAGGCAAGAATACTGTAGTGGGTTGCCATGCCCTCCTCCAGGGGATCATCCTGACCCAGGGATCGAACCTGCATCTCCTGCAACACCCACATCTCCTGCAACTCCCACATTGCAGGCAAATACTGCATCACTGAGCCACCAGGGAAGCACCATGTATATATATATTGCACTTCCCAGTGGCTCAGCACAAAGGCAAGTATGGAGAATGTAACATGGAAACAGACATTACCATGTCTGGCTTCCCTGATGGAGCAGATGGTAAAAATCTGCCTGCAATACAGGAGACCCACGTTCGATCCCTGATTAGGAAGATCTCCTGGAGAAAGGAATGCCCAACCATTCTACTATTCTTGCCTGGAGAATTCCACAATTCCACGGAGAGTAGCCTGGTGGACTACAGTCTATAGGGTTGCAAAGAGTCAGACATGACTGAACGACTAACACTTTCACTTCCATGTAAAATCGATAGCCAGTGGAAATTTGCTATATGACTCTGGGAACTCAAACCTGTGCTCAGTAACAACTCAAAGGGGTGCGATGGGGAGAGAGGTGGGAGGGATGTTCAAGTGGGAGGGCACATAGGTAAACCTATGACTGATTCATGTTGATGTCTGGGAGAAACCAACACAATACTGTAAAGCAATTATCCTTCACTTAAAAATTAGTTAACTGAAACAATCATCTTGCAAAGCAGAAAATGCCGGTTCAATCCTGAGTGGGAAGATCCCATAGAGACAGGCTTTCCTGGTTTCTCAAATGATAAAGAATCCACCTGCAATGCAGGAGACCTGGGTTCGATCCTTGAGTTGGGAAGATATCCTGGAGAAGGGCATGACAACCCACTCCAGTATTCTTCCTGGAGAATCCCCATGGACAGATCACCATGGGCTGTAGTCCACAGGGTCACAAAGAGTCGGACACGACTGAGCAACCAAGCAGATGTGCATGTGGAGAAAGAAATGGCTACCCACTCCAATATTCTTTCCTGGGAGATCTCAGGACAGGGAAGCCTGTGAGCTACGATCCATGGGGTTGCAAAGAGTCTGACACGACTTAGCGATTAAACAACAAGGCACAACTGCTTTCAAGAGGATGTCCAAAAGAGCTAACTGTGGTGGATCTGGGGTAAGGAACTAGAGAGGTAGGATATAATAAGCCTTTAAGAGTTAGTCTCATACTTTATGTTTAGTTTTTTCCTAACTTGAGCATATATAAGCAATATTTTTAAATTACACAACTTAGTAGTAAAATTTTTCAGTATCAATCATCGGGGACACTGGACCTGAGAGGACTAGTCAGGTGGAAACTTGAAATGGTAAATGAATGAACCTGAGGAGGAAGACAAGAAAGGACCACAAGGCACCACCACTCTATTTCCTCATTACCAAACAGCTTTAAGACAAGTAGTAATCATTAGGGGAAGGGCAATTCATGGTCCATGTCTCTCAAAATCAGAATCAACTTAGATACCTTGTTAAAAATACACAGCTGTTGTTCAGTTGCTCAGTTGTGTCCAACTATCTGTGACCCAATGGACTGCAGCATGCCAGGCTTTTCTGTCCTTCACTATCTCCAAGAGCATGCTCAAATTCATGGCCACTGAGTCACTGATGCCATCCAACAATCTCACCCTCTCTTATCCCCTTCTCCTCCTGCTTTAATCTTTCCCAGCAACAGGGTCTTTTCTAATGAATCTACCCTTCACATCAGCTGGCAAAAAAATTGGAGCTTCAACTTCAGCATCAGTCCTTCCAATGAATATTCAGGTTTGAGTCTGTAGGATTCATTGGGTTGATCACCTTGCACTCCAAGGGACTCTCAAGAGTCTTCTCTGACCTGACAGCTCAAAAGTATCAATTCTCGCCATTCAGCCTTCTTTATTTTCCAAATCTCACATGCATACATAACTACTGGAAAAGTCGTAGCTTTGACTAGACGAACCTTTGTCAGCAAATATATGTCCCTGCTTTTTAATATGCTGTCTAGATTTTTCATAGCTTTTCTTCCAAGGAGCAAGTATTTTTTAACTTCATGACTGCAGTCACAATCTTCAGTGATTTTGGAGCTGAGGAAAATGAAGTCTGTCACGGTTTCCATTATTTCCCCATCTATTTGCCATGAAGTGATGGGACCAGATGCCACGATCTTCATTGCATCATGGCTGTCTGAGGAGGCCTTGCAAACAGCTGAGAAAAGAAGAGAAGCAAAAGGCAAAGAAGAAAGGGAAAGATATACTGATGAATGCACAGTTCCAAAGAAGAGCAGGGAGAGATAAGAAAGCCTTCCTAAATGAACAATGCAAAGTAACAAAGGAAAACAATAAAATGGGAAAGACGAGATATCTTTTCAAGAAAATTATGAGATACCAAGAGAACATTTCATGCAAAGATGGGCACAGTAAAGGACAGAAATGGTATGGACCTAACAGAAGCACAAGATATTAAGAAGAGATGACAAGAATACACAGAAGAACTATACAAAAAGATCTTCACAATACAAATAACCACAATGGTGTGATCCCTCACCTAGAGCCAGACATCATGGAGTGTGAAGTCAAGTGGGCCTTAGGAAGCGTCACTATGAACAAAGCTGGTGGAGGTGATTCAATTCCAGCTGAGCTATTTCATATTCTGCGGCACTCAATATGCCAGCAAAATTGTAAAACTCAGCAGTGGCCACAGGACGGGAAAATTCAGTTTTCATTCCAATTCCAAAGAAAGGCAATGCCAAAGGATGTTCAAACTAATGCACAATTGCACTCATCTCACACGCTAGCAAAGTAATGCTCAAATTTCTCCAAGCAAGGCATCAACAGTACATGAACCATGAAACTCCAGATGTTCATGCTGGATTTAGAAAAATAAAATAAATGGAAAAAAATTTAAAAATAAAATTAAAAAAAAATAAAAAGAAAAGGCAGAGGAACCAGAGATCAAATTACCAACATCCACTAGATCATAGAAAAGGCAAGAGACTTCAAAAAAAAAACTCTACTTTTGCTTCATTGACTATGCTAAAGCCTTTAACTGTGTGGGTCACAACAAACTGTGGAAAATTCTTCAAAAGATGGTAATTCCAGACCACCTACCCTGTCTCCTGAAAAATCTGTACTCACATCAAGAAGCAACAGTTAGAAACAGACATGGAACAATAGACTGGTTCCAACTCGGGAAAGGAATACATCAAGGCTGTATATTGTCACTCTGCTTGTTTAACTTCTGTGCAGAGTACATCATGTGCAATGACGTCCTGGATGAAGCACAAGCTGGAATCAACATTACCGGGAGAAATATCAATAACCTCAGATATGCAGATGACACCACCCTTATGGCAGAAAGTGAAGAGGTACTATGGAGCCTCTTAAAGGTGAAAAAGGAGAGTGAAAAACCTGGCCTAAAAATACATGGTATTGCTACTCTATACCAGATTTCTGAATAGAGATCTTTAGAACGGGATTCACTACTATGAAATGTCCACATGTTTCTAGTTGATTCAGTGATTCACTAATTAATTCACTAATCACTGAATCATTTTGATTCTCAAAAATGTTTGAGAACTGTAGGGATTACTGACCTTGAATTATGCCTGTTATTAAGTTTCCAGATTGCTGGGTTTGTGGGCCTTGTGGAGGTCTTTGTGAGCTATCCCCTGGGGATAGGGGTTGCTAATCCTTCCCAGCAGGAGGTGGGGGAGAATGTCGATTACGAGGACCTCTTGATGGGGGTGGTCCATGTTGAGGCTGATCTCCTTATGGAGGTGGTCTCTGCTGAGGTTCACCATCTAGGTTTTCACCACTGGGAGGGGATCCAGGTGGTGATGCTCCAGGTCCCTCAGGAGGTCTCTGAACCTGCTCTGAGGATCCCTGGTTTTGGTTTTCTACATGGCACAAGAATAGAAGAATTTAGTGATGGAAGACTCCCACCTCATTTTCATCTCTTACCAGAGATGACCTTATCAAATAGTCGCTTTCTCCCAGGACCTACTTCTCACCTATCAACTTCCCTCTTACCCTCAGCTTCATTTTGAAGTATTCCTATTCATCCATATACTGTGATATTGAATGTTAGTTCTTTGATCCTGAGACAAACATGTGTATTCAATTTGGCTAGGAAGATGGTGCTGTAAATATGAGAATTTTCAGAGGATGCCTCCAAAGACAGCAGAAAAGCAAAGGGATTGTCCATGTCAGTTATGTTGCCGGTTGTATTTGGTGTCACTGACATAACCTGAAAACTGTAACTCGAAGTCTCTCCAGTTGAGTGCATACATGGAACCCTCCTGCTCTAAGACCAAGCAATAATAAGAGAGAGAAGAAGATGAAGTGAAGGTTCACACAGGAGTCACTAAATAACTGTGGGTAATTTTAATTAAGTACAGAAACAAAGTTGCATAGAGAAACATAAAGAAAAGGGACCTAAAGCCCACCTCTTTGCTTTTCCCTTAAACCATATATTTAAAGAGATGAACAGTGAGGAAGTAGGAAAGAGTTAATAGTTGGTTCTCAGGAATCATTTCTGCACAAAGGGAAAAGGCAGCACATTTCTGTGTCACCCAAATTAGACATCTCTGTTACTAAGGTTTGGCTCCGCTCATAGCCCAGCAATCAAGGTTGGGTAAAGGATTACCTTTATCTTTAGGAGCTCTAACATGAATCAGTTCATGACAAGACAGTGATGTTAGTAAGATGCCAGAGATATGAAAAGTTGTAGCTCAAAATAAAAGGGATTGATTTGATTAAGGATTAATTATTTTACAATTTTGCAGTTGAAAAACCTCACTGTTGTCTTCTAGAAAAAGAAGTGGAAGTTGAAAAACAGAATACATTCTAAATCCTTCAGGGCTCACAACCATTCTACAGGGAAAGAAACATTTCCAGCCACAACCTGTATGTTCTGTAAGTTAACTTTTGAATCCCAATCTATGATGCTGTTGCAAAGGGAGGAAGACATGAAGGGGTGGCAGAGTTTCTTCTGTTTTGAGGATCAGTCTTTTGAGGATTCAGCTCTTTTGTCATGCTGAATTTAATACCTGAAACCCTAATGCTAATTTAGGTTAAGTGCTGGAGTATTTCAATGTCATATTGTAGTGTCCTTCTGTCCTCTTAACTCATGAAATACTTTACTTATATTAACATGGTTTCTCAAGGTTGCAGGACCAGGAGTGAACATGTGGATACAATCTCGCCCATACTGGGCACAGCACACAGAAATATTAACTGTGGGTGGGAGTAAAACAAGAGCAGTGGATCCTGGAATCTCTGTATCTCCATGCAGAGAGAGAGGGAGTCTCTCTCCCTGAGAAAGCTCTGAATGGGCTTCACTTCCTCCATCCATCTGGCATTCCCTAGCTAGGCCACTTGTCATCAACTGCCTACCTCAGTTACCATAGCATCTTCATGAGGGAATTTCTCTGTTCCAGTCTTGTCTTTTTGTAATTCATCTTCCATTTCACAGTCAGAGTGACTTTTCTAAAACCACAGACTTACTTTGTCATTCCTCTGGTTAAAGTTCTGTGTTGGGCTCAAACAGCACTTGAAATAAAATGTGAGGCCTTGGCATCAGTGAGGATGTAAAGGGGCTTGTCCTTGTCTTAAGAACTTTGAAGTTCACCTTTCCTTTCATATATGTCTCCTCTTTACCAGCTTCCTCACTGTAGTGTGATCTTTCAAGTTAGAAGCAGAGTCTCAGCACTCTCTCCCTTTATTCTTACCAGAAACTGGGCCTTGAACTGAGCTCAGGACCAGCAAGGCCACTGCGTAACATCTTGGAGGAAGTTCTGGAATGTTGTCAACTCTGTGATGGGGGAAACCAGGCAGCTTCCTTAATAAAGGTGACCAGAACAATGGTATCTTTGAGTTCTATACTGAGCAGCCCTTGTCACCAGATAGACATGGTTATAGTTGGGACTTAGCCCACAAAATGGAATGGGTTGGCTGTGCCTAGTGTCTTGTTTTCAAAAGATGCAACATGCAACTTGGGAAGCTTTTTATAGGCTCGGTTTCCAAGCATTCAGCATAGATACTAGAAGTCTTCTGTCATATTTGATTTTCTGTCTGTTCCTTGAGACTGTCTCTCTCGTGCCCTTGTGTTCTTCATGTGTTTATGTGTGTGTGTTGACAGTGATCCTATAACCCAAAGTGAAGTTGGTCAATATCTCTGGCAATTATTATGACCAAAATCCATCATTCATGGTATCTGGCTACCTTTATATATGACATGTAGCAGAACATTTTTATGATGTAGAGATTATCTCTACATCTCTTTAAAGTGTGTGTGGAGAACCCATGCTTGTGCACACATGCAGAAGGTTGACCCTCAGTCAGCTCGGGCCCCCAGAGGTCATATAAGATTTTTTGGTTCTAATAAGGAAGCTTGTCATTGTTGAACAAAGCTGGCCTAAAGCATTCATTATTATTATTATTATTACTAGGAGTTATAATATTTAGAAAATCAATGGGATACACAGTATCCACCATAGGATATCTAGGACAGAACAAGAAAAATATAGTTCCTTGAATAGATCATGTTTTTGATGTGTCTAAGCCTTCTTCCATGTCCTTTCCCTTTTCTGAAATCTCCCATAAAATTCCATTTGACTTTATATCTGCTAGGAAATATTTTTACCACCCCACCAACCCTGGCTGCCACTGGTAATTTAATGACCATGATTATGCACTCCAATTATGACAGTCTGATACTCTCTTCATATATAGAGTGAAATATTACTCAGCCATTAAAAATCATGAAATAATGCCATTGAGAGTAACATGGATGGACCGGGAGAGTGTCATAAGTGAAGTCAGTCAGGGAAGGAGAAATACTCTACGACATCCCTTATTGTGGAATCTAAAAAGAAATGAAACAAATGAACTTACAAAACAGAGAGACTCACAGGCTGAGTTCACCCTTGCTGTTCACCCGAAACTACCACAACATTGTTAATCAGGGAGACAGGGATCAAGACCATCCCCAAGAAAAAGAAATGCAAAATACCAAAATGGCTGTCTGAGGAGGCCTTACAAATAGCTATGAAAAGAAGAGAAGTGAAATGCAAAGGAGTAAAGGAAAGATATACTCATTTGAATGCAACATTTCAAAGAATAGCAAGGAGAGATAAGAAAGCCTTCCTCAGTGATCAATGCAAAGAAATAGAGGAAAACAGTAGAATAAGAAAGACTAGAGATCTCTTCAAGAAAATTAGAGATACCAAGGGAACATTTCTTGCAAAGATGGGCTCAGTATAGGACAGAAATGGTATGTTCCTAACAAAAGCAGAAGATATGAAGAAAAGGTGGCAAGAACACAAAGAAGAACTATACAAAAAAGATCGTCATGACCCAGATAATCATGATGGTGTGATCACTCACCTAGAGCCAGACATCCTGGAATGTGAAGTCAAGTGGGCCTTAGGAAGCATCACTACGAACAAAGCTACTGGAGGTGATGGAATTCCAGTTGAGCTATTTCAAATCCTGAAAGATGATACTGTGAAAGTGTTTCACTTAATATATGTTAGCAAATCTGGAAAACTCAGCAGTGGCCACAAAACTGGAAAAGGTCAGTTTTCATTCCAATCCCAAAGAAAGGCAATGCCAAAGAATGCTCAAACTACCCCACAATTGCACTCAGCTCACATGCTAGTAAAGTAATACTCAAAATTTTCCAAGCCAGTCTTCAGCAATACTTGAACCATGAACCTCCAGATGTTCAGGCTGGTTTTAGAAAAGGCAGAGGAACCAGAGATCAAATTGCCAACATCCACTGGATCATGGAAAAAGCAAGACAGTTCCAGAAAAACATCTATTTCTGCTTTATTGACTATGCCAAAGCCTTTGACTGTGTGGATCACAATTAACTGTGGAAAATTCTGAAAGAGATGGGAATACCAGACCACCTGACCTGCCTTTTGAGAAACCTATATGCAGGTCAGGAAGCAACAGTTAGAACTGGACATGGAACAACAGACTGGTTTCAAATAGGAAAAGGAGCACATCAAGGCTACAGCCTTGTCACCCTGCTTATTTAACTTATATGCAGAGTACATCATGAGAAACGCTGGGCTGGATGAAGCATAGGCTGGAATCAAGACTGCCGGGAGAAATATCAATAACCTCAGATATGCAGATGACACCACCCTTATGGCAGAAAGTGAAGAGGAACTCAAAAGCCTCTTGATGAAAGTGAAAGAGGAGAGTGAAAACAGTTGTCTTAAAGCTCAACATTCAGAAAACTAAGATCATGGCATCTGGTCCCATCACTTCATGGCAAATAGATGGGGAAACAGTGTCAGACTTTATTTTTTTGGGCTCCAAAATCACTGCAGATGGTGATTGCAGCCATGAAATTAAAAGATGCTTACTCCGTGGAAGGAACGTTATGACAAATCTAGACAGCATATTAAAAACCAGAGACATTTCTTTGCCAAAAAAAGTCCATCTAGTCAAGGCTATGGTTTTTCCAGTGGTCATGTATGGATGTGAGAGTTGGACTATAAAGAAAGCTGAGCACCAAAGAATTGATACTTTTGAACTGTGGTGTTGGACAAGACTCCTGAGAATCCCTTGGACCGCAAGGAGATCCAACCAGTCCATCCTAAGGAGATCAGTCCTGGGTGTTCATTGGAAGGACTGATGTTGAAGCAGCAGAAATTCCAATGTTTTTGCCACCTGATACAAAGAGCTGACTCATCTGAAAGGACACTGATGTCGGGAAAGATTGAAGGCAAGGGGAGAAGGGGACGACAGAGGATGAGACGGTGGATGGCATCACCGACTCAATGGACATGAGTTTGGGTAAACTCCAGGAGTTGGTGATGGACAGAGAGGCCTGGTGTGCTGTGGTTCATGGGGTCGCAAGGAGTCGGACACGGGTGAGCAACTGAACTGAACTGAACCCCAATACAAAAAAAAAAGTTTAAATTTTGGAGGGAAAGAAGCCTCAATTGCATTGCCTGTATCTGCTATTTTCTTTTAACAGTGTAGATTTATTTTATTTTATTTTATTTTTTAACTTTACAATATTGCATTGGTTCTGCCATACATCAACATAAATCCGCCACAGGTATACACGGGCTCCCCATCCTGAACCCTCCTCCCTGCTCCCTCCCCATACCATCCCTCTGGGTCATCCCAGTGCACCAGCCCCAAGCATCCAGTATCGTGCATTGCTATTTTCTATCAATTTTCCATCAGTTTAGAACATGTTACAAAATGTTTTCTCAGATTGTTACTTAACACAGGGAGTTTTCTGTAGATATTTTGGATACTCATTTCTTGCCATTCTCTGTCTAAAACTTATTTGTTGATATTTTCTTGGCTTCAGTAATCGTCCCTGTGTTTTTTTAACTTTTGTATCTTGGTAGTTTTGCTATGCAATTGCAGGGAATATTTCTCTGATCACTTAATTAGGGCCTATGCTAGAATTCACTAGTTTTGTTGACTTTAACTTTAAAAATTTGACCCCAATGTATTGTATTTCCAAATTTTTTATTCTACCTGCATTGTGATTTTCAGGTGCTTGTTATACTGTTATATTTAGTAGTTGTCTGCTCATCCTTTTATTTTTTATTGAAATATTTAATATCACCTTCTGGAGTTTATTTCAGAACTAGCATAGGGTTTATGTAATTGTTCAGTTTTTGACCACTGCTGATGATAATTTTTGCCAAGATCATGCCATATGGGTCCCATCACTTCATGGCAGAATGAAGGGAGAAAGTAGAAACTGACAGATTTTATTTTCTTGGGCTCCAGAATCACTGCAGACAGTGACTGCAGCCATTAAATTAAAAGATGCTCTTCCTTGGAAGAAAAGCTATGATAAACATACACAGTGTATTGAAAAGCAGAAACATCACTTTGCTGACAAAGTCTGTATAGTCAAAGCTGTGGCTTTTCCAGTAGTCATGTACAGATGTGAGAGTTGGACCGTAAAGAATTCTGAGCACCAAAGAACTGATGCTTTCAAATTCTGGTGCCGGAAAAAACTCTGGAGAGTCCCTTGGACTGCAAGGAGATCAAACAAGTCAATCAGAAAGAAATCAACCCTAAATATTCATTGGAAGGACTGATGCTGAAGCTGAAGCTCTAATACTTTGGCTACCTGATGCAAAGAGTCAACCCATTGGAAAAGACTCTATTGCTGGGAAAGATTGAGTGTAGGAGGAAAAGGGACAACAAAAGATGAGATGGTTAGATAGCATCATCAACTCAACAGACCTGAATTTGAGCAAACACTGGGAAATAGTGAAGGACAAAGGAGCCTGGTGTGCTACACTCCATGACGAAGGAGAGAGTCAGACAAGACCTAGAGACTGAAAAACAACAACAAAGTAGTAATTTTGGAATGATATTCTTGAGTTATCACAAGGAGAGTCACATAGCCGGAAGTCCTAAAGGCAGTGCCCTTGACTGATGTGAATGAGTGAGTCATTTGCTCTATATATGAATGTCTGGGCCTTTCCAAAAGATTGCAGATAATACGCAGTAAGGCTTTCTGATACAGTGAGTGTTTTAGTAGATAACTGTGCCTTTTCAGGGTGACTGGGCAGATTGGTTTCCTTTCTTGGCATAATAATAGATATATTCCAGAAAGGGGACTGTATCCACAGTTGGCAATGTGGAAAAGCTCCGTGGCTATATGGTGAGGCAGAAAGATTCCAGCTGGGCTTGGTGGGAGAGAAGTAGTTTTAGGGATAAAAAGACACCCTTTAGGCATTGGGATGAATGTTTCTGGTTTCCTCAGACGATAATTTGGAAAGCAAAGTGGAGACAAACAAGTCTTCACCAGGTGGCTTTTGGTAGACCTTCCAGCAACAGAGGAGAAGGGTCAGAGGCAAGGAGAAGGAAGTGGCAGCAAACTTGAGCAGGGGCTGGAGAGGGGGCAGTCCTGCTGGAAGGCAGGCTTCCCTTTGTCGTGGTGAGGACTACAAAATAACAAGTGGCTCTTCAAAATATCACTCAGTTCAGAACCTTTCAATAACCTTCTCCAGTGTCAGCCACAAAGGTAAGAGATTAGTGTGCTGTGACAGGATAAATGTCAGCCCTGAACTCACCAGTCAGAACAAAACAGAGGAAATGGAAGAGCTGAAAGAGAAGGCTGTCCATCAGGAAGGGTGGGGAGGAAGCAAAGAGCATGACAGCAGCAGAAGCTTAGGTTACCCAAAAAGGAGCGGAAACTCTCAAGCAATGCACTTACCTCCTGATATGGATGCTTATCTTGACATGTGCCAAGGAGAATTCCTAATTTCCTTCCCTAAAACCTGCTCTCCTGCAAGCTTTCCTCAGTTAAAAACAGCTGTTTCAGAAAAATTAAAAAATAAAAAGCAGCTGTTTCATCCATTTGTTTAAAAATTGACTGGGGATTCATTCTGGACAACTCATACCCCATACTTCCCCATTAGCACATCCATTTGCCTGGACCATCAAAATATACCCCAAATATGAGTCCATCCATAATATCTACCACAGGAATCTGATGCAAGAGATGTTTCTTCCCTCCTAGAGGAGTGTAACAGCCTTCCAGCTGGTATCAGTAACATTCTTGCCTTCCACCACATCCCATATCAGTTCTCCACTCAACAATCAGAGTGACCTTGAAAAAATACAAATTAGATCATATCACTTTCTTGCTTAAGGACCATCAAGTTTTCCCCTTACAGGTGTAGTCAGGTATACATTTCATATCTTAACTTTCAATAGCCATATTGTCTATGACAGAAAAAGAGGCTCTAAAGGGGGCACAATACAACCATTGTTCCATCTAATCCTCCAACTCTGGGAAGTCTAATTAAGAGAATTTTGGGTGTTTCACAAAACAACTGTGCTTTTTTTTTTTATCTTTTATTGATGGATAATTGCTTTCCACAATTTTGCTGTTTTCTGTAAACTTCAACATGAATCAGCCATAGGTATACATATATTCCCTCTCTTTTGAACCTCTCTCCCATCTCCCTCCCCATCACACCCCTCTAGTTTGATACAGAGCCCTTGTTTGAGTTTCCTGAACCATACAGCAAATTCCCTTTGGCTATCTATTTTACATATGCTAACGTAAGTTTCCATGTTACTCTTTCCACACATCTCACCCTCCTCTCCCTTTTCCCCATGTCCATAAGTCTCTTCTTTATGTATGTTTTTCCAATGCTGTCCTGCAAATAAATTCTTCAGGACCATTTTTCTAGAGTCCGTATATATGCATTAGAATATGATATTTATCTTTCTCTTTCTGACTTACTTCACTCTGTATAATAGGTTCTAAGTTCATCCAACTCTTTAGAACTAACTCAAATACGTTCCTTTTTATGGCTAGGTAATATTCCATTGTGTATATGTACCTCTACTTCTTTATTCATTTTTCTGTCGGTGGACATCTAGGTTGCTTCCATGTTCTGCTACTAAGTCACTTTAGTCGTGTCCGACTCTGTGCAACCCCATAGACAGCAGCCCACCAGGCTCTCCCCCAACCCATACTGGAGTGGGTTTCCATTTCCTTCTCCATGTTCTAGCTGTTGTAAATAATGCTGCACTGAACAATGGGACCTATGTCTTTTCCAATTTTGGTTCCCTCTGGGTATTTGCTTAGGAGTGGGATTGCTAGGTCATCTGGTGGTTTTATTCCTAGCTTTTAAAGGATTCTCCATACCGTCTTCCATAGTGGCTGTATAAATTTACATTGCCATCAACAGTGCAAGAGCGTTTCCTTTTGTCCACACCCTCTCCAGCATTTATTGTATGTAGACTTTTTGATGATGGCCATTCTGACCAATATGAGGTGATATCACATTTTGGCTTTGATTTGCATTTCTCTAATAATGAGTGATGTTGAGCATCTTTACATGGGTTTGTTAGCCATCTGTATGTCTTCTTTGGAGAAATATCTGTTTAGGTCTTTTTCCCGCTTTTTGATTGGGTTGTTTGTTTTCCTAGTATTGAATTGTATGAGCTGCTTGTATGTTTGGAAATTAATCCTTTGTTGTTTGTTTCATTTGCTATTCTTTTCTCCCATTCTGAGAGTTGTCTTTTCACCTTGCTTATAGTTTTCTTTGCTGTGCAAATGCTTTTAAGTTTAATTAGGTCCCACTTGTTTACATTAGTTTCTATTTCTGTTAGTCTAAGAGGTGGGTCATAGAGGATCTTGCTGTGATTTATGTAACTGAGTGTTCTGTCTATGTTTTCTGCTAAGAGTTTTATAGCTTCTGGTCTTACATTTAGGCCTTTAATCCATTTTGAACTTATCTCTGTGTATGGTGTTAGGAAGTGTTCTAATTTCATTCTTGAACATGCAGCTGTCCAGCTTTCCAGCACCATTTATTGAAGAGGCTATCTTTGCCCCATTGTATATTCTTGCCTCCTTTGTCAAAAATAAGGTACCCATAGTTGCATGGGTCTATTTCTGGCCTTTCTTTCTTGTTCTATTGGTCTACATTTCTGTTTTTCAGCCACTATCATGCTGTCTGTCCACTGGGGAAGGGAATGGAAAACCACTTCAGTATTCTTGCCTTGAGAACTCTATGAATAGTATGAAAAGGAAAAATGATAGGATACTGAAAGAGGAACTCCCCAGGTCAGTAGGTGCCCATTATGCTACTGGAGATCAGTGGAGAAATAACTCCAGAACGAATGAAAGGATGGAGCCAAAGCAAAAAGAATACCCAGCTGTGGATGTGACTGGTGATAGAAGCAAGGTCCGATGCTGTAAAGAGCAATATTGCATAGGAACCTGGAATGTCAGGTCCATGAATCAAAGCAAATTGGAAGTGGTCAAACAAGAGATGGCAAGAGTGAATGTTGACATTCTAGGAATCAGCGAACTAAAATGGACTGGAATGGGTGAATTTAACTCAGATGACCATTATATCTACTACTGCAGGCAGGAATCCCTCAGAAGAAATGGAGTAGCCATCATGGTCAACAAAAGAGTCCATAATGCAGTACTTGGATGCAATCTCAAAAACGACACAGTGATCTCTGTTCATTTCCAAGGCAAACCATTCAATATCACAGTAATCCAAGTCTATGCCCCAACCAGTAACGCTGAAGAAGCTGAAGTTGAATGCTTCTATGAAGACCTACAAGACCTTTTAGAACTAACACCCAAAAAAGATGTCCTTTTCATTATAGGGGACTGGAATGCAAAAGTAGGAAGTCAAGAAACACCTGGAGTAACAGGCAAATTTGGCCTTGGAATATGGAATGAAGCAGGGCAAAGACTGATAGTGTTTTGCCAAGAAAATGCACTGGTCATAACAAACACCCTCTTCCAACAACACAAGAGAAGACTTTACACATGGACATCACCAGATGGTCAACACCGAAATCAGATTGATTATATTCTTTGCAGCCAAAGATGGAGAAGCTCTATACAGTCAACAAAAACAAGACCAGGAGTTGACTATGGATCAGATCATGAACTCCTTATTGCCAAATTCAGACTGAAATTGAAGAAAGTAGGGAAAACCACTAGACCATTCAGGTATGACCTAAATCAAATCCCTTATGATTATACAGTGGAAGTGAGAAATAGATTTAAGGGCCTAGATCTGATATATAGAGTGCCTGATGAACTATGGAATGAAGTTCGTGACACTGTACAGGAGACCAGATTCAAGACCATTCCCATGGAAAAGAAAAGAAAAAAAGCAAAATGGCTGTCTGGGGAGGCCTTACAAATAGCTGTGAAAAGAAGAGAAGTGAAAAGCAAATGAGAAAAGGAAAGATATAAGCATCTGAATGCAGAGTTCCAAAGAATAGCGAGGAGAGATAAGAAAGCCTTCCTCAGTGATCAATGCAAAGAAATAGAGGAAAACAACAGAATGGGAAAGACTAGAGATCTCTTCAAGAAAATCAGAGATACCAAGGGAACATTTCATGCAAAGATGGGCTCGATAAAGGACAGAAATGGTATAGACCTAACAGAAGCAGAAGATATTAAGAAGAGATGGCAAGAATACACAGAACTGCACAAAAAAGATCTTCACAACCCAGATAATCATGATGGTGTGATCACTGACCTAGAGCCAGACATCCTGGAATGTGAAGTCAACTGGGCCTTAGAAAGCATCACTACGAACAAAGCTAGTGGAGGTGATGGGATTCCAGTTGAGCTATTTCATATCCTGAAAGATGATGCTGTGAAAGTGCTGCACGCAATATGCCAGCAAATTTGGAAAACTCAGCAGTGGCCACAGGACTGGAAATGGTCAGTTTTCATTCCAATCCCAAAGAAAGGCAATGCCAAAGAATGCTCAAACTACCGCACAATTGCATTCATCTCACATGCTAGTAAAGTAATGCTCAAAATTCTCCAAGCCAGGCTTCAGCAATATGTGAACCGTGAACTTCCTGATGTTCAAGCTGGTTTTAGAAAAGACAGAGGAACCAGAGATCAAATTGCCAACATCCGCTGGATCATGGAAAAAGCAAGAGAGTTCCAGAAAAACATCTATTTCTGCTTTATTGACTATGCCAAAGCCTTTGACTGTGTGGATCACAATTAACTGTGGAAAATTCTCATGAGATGGGAATACCAGACCACCTGACCTGCCTCTTGAGAAATTTGTATGCAGGTCAGGAAGCAACAGTTAGAACTGGACATGGAACAACAGACTGGTTCCAAATAGGTAAAGGAGTACGTCAAGGCTCTATAATGTCACCCTGCTTATTTAACTTCTATGCAGAGTACATCATGAGAAACGCTGGACTGGAAGAAACACAAGCTGGAATCAAGATTGCCGGGAGAAATATCAATAACCTCAGATATGCAGATGACACCACCCTTATGGCAGAAAGTGAAGAGGAACTCAAAAGCCTCTTGATGAAAGTGAAAGAGGAGAGTGAAAAAGTTGGCTTAAAGCTCAACATTCAGAAAATGAAGATCATGGCATCCGGTCCCATCACTTCATGGGAAATAGATGGGGAAACAGTGGAAACAGTGTCAGACTTTATTTTGGGGGGCTCCAAAATCACTGCAGATGGAGACTGCAGCCATGAAATTAAAAGATGCTTACTCCTTGGAAGGAAAGTTATGACCAACCTAGATAGCATATTCAAAAGCAGAGACATTACTTTGCCAACAAAGGTCCATCTAGTCAAGGCTATGATTTTTCCTGTGGTCATGTATGGCTTTGAGAGTTGGACTGTGAAGAAGGCTGAGTGCCGAAGAATTGACACTTTTGAACTGTGGTGTTGGAGAAGACTCTTGAGAGTCCCTTGGACTGCAAGGAGATCCAACCAGTCCATTCTGAAGGAGATCAGCCCTGGGATTTCTTTGGAAGGAATGATGCTAAAGCTGAAACTCCAGTACTTTGGCCACCTCATGCTAAGAGTTGACTCATTGGAAAAGACTCTGATGCTGGGAGGGATTGGGGTCAGGAGGAGAAGGGGACGACAGAGGATGAGATGGCTGGATGGCATCACTGACTCGATGGACATGAGTCTGCGTGAACTCCAGGGGTTGGTGATGGACAGGGAGGCCTGGCATGCTGCGATTCATGGGGTCGCAAAGAGTTGGACATGACTGAGCAACTGAACTGAACTGAATGTAGCTTTGTAGTAGAATCTACATTCAGGAAGGTTGATTCCTCCAGCTCCTTTCTTCTTTTCAAGACTGTTTTGGTTGGGGTCTTTTGTGTTTCCATATGAATTGTGAAATTTTTTGTTCTAGTTATATGGGAAATGTCATTGTTAATATGATAGGGATCACATTGAGTCTTTAGATTGCATTTTGTAATATAGTCATTTTAAAATATTGATTCCTCCTACCAGGAACATGGAATATATCTCCATTTGTTTATGTCTTCTTTGATTTCTTTCATTGGTGTCTTATAATGTTCTATGTACAGTTCTTTTGTCTCCTTAGGTAAGTTTATTCCTAGATATTTAACTATTTTGGTGCAATGGTGAATGGGATTTATTCCTTAATTGCTCTTTCTGATTTTGTTTTGTGAGTATATAGAAATGCAAGTGATTTTGGTGTATTGATTTTTTATCCTGCAAGTTTTCTAAATCACTGATTAGCTCTAGTAATTTTCTTTTATACTATCTTTAGGGTTTTCATTGTACAGTATCATGTCTTCTTCAGTGAGAGCTTTACTTCTTTTCCAATCTGTATTCCTTTTACTTATTTTTCTTCTCTGATTGCTGTAGTTAGGACTTCCAGAAATTTGTTGAATAATAGTGGTGAAAGTGGACATCCTTGTCTTGTTCCTGATATTGGGGGGGGGGGATGCTTTCATTTTTTCACCATTGAAAATAATGTTTAAAGTAGGCTTATCATATATGGCCTTTGCCATGTTGAGGTAGGTTCCTTCTGTGCCAATTTTTTGAAGAGTTTTAATCATAAATGAGTGCTGAATTTTGTCAATGGCTTTTTCCGCATCTATTGAGACTATCATGTGGTTTTTTCTTTCAGTTTGTTAATATGGTGTATCACATTGATTGATTTGCATATATTGAAGAATACTTACATCCCTGGAATAAATCCCACTTTATCCTGTTATATGAGCTTTTTGATGTGTTGCTGAATTCTGTTTTCTAAAATTTTGTTGAGGATTTTTGCATCTATGTTCATCAGTGATATTGGCCTGTAGTTTTCTTTTTATGTGTTGCCTTTGTCTGCTTTTGGTCATGTGTTACTTTTTTACTGAAAGTCCAGTATTCTTTGTTTGTGGAAGAAATATCTCACATTTTGTGTTTAGCAGTTAGCACTCTTTTTATCCACTGAGATCATTTTGGTTTCAAATACAAGAAACCCAACTAAAATTACCTATAGGAGAAAAGGAAAATGGAATGTGAAAATAACAGGGACCTCAAATGAGTGGATTCAGTGGCTCAAAAATATTATCCAAAGAATTTAATCCATCTCCTATCTGGCTGCCAGTAGCTCTCTATCTCACCCCCTCATCTTAGGAACTCATTCATATATTTTCCTGTGGGTAAACTTTTTATCATTGAAGCTTTCATTCTCCCTTTCCCTTTCCTCTGTTTTGCTAAGTTTGCTGCTACTCATATATCCTAACTGTATTTCCTATCTATGCTAAAACTCATGAAGTGTAAGGATTTGTAAAAGTCACTGATCATATTATAATCTGATTCCTTCTTATGAAAAGTGAACATAATGCAAAGAAATTAAGGGGCTATTTTGAAGATTCGTGGGCTAGTGAATACTTAACATTTGTGGCTGTGCTAGGCACAGAGGACTGATCAGAAGACATTCAGCTATAAAGCTGGACATGTAAAGAAATTTATTATGTGATAAAGATGGCAATTCACATCCCTGACAGAGAGTGGATTTCAGTTCGGTTCAGTTCAGTCCCTTAGTCGTGTCCGACTCTTTGCGACCCCATGAATCGAAGCACGCCAGGCCTCCCTGTCCATCACCAACTCCCAAAGTTCACCCAGACTCACATCCATCGAGTCAGTGATGCCATCCAGCCATCTCATCCTCTGTCGTCCCCTTCTCCTCTTGCCCCCAATCCCTCCCAGCATCAGAGTCTTTTCCAATGAGTCAACTCTTCTCATGAAGTGGCCAAAGTACTGGAGTTTCAGCTTCAGCATCATTCCTTCCAAAGATATCCCAGGGCTGATCTCCTTCAGAATGGACTGGTTGGATCTCCTTGCAGTCCAAGGGACTCTCAAGAGTCTTCTCCAACACCACAGTTCTAAAGCATCAATTCTTCGGCGCTCAGCCTTCTTCACAGTCCAACTCTCACATCCATACATGACCACAGTTATTCAGTAGAATTTAAGGATAATTAGCTACCCAATTATTTTTAAACATTTTAGTCCTCTACTATATAAGAATCACAAAAATACCATTTTGAATGAATTAAAGAGGTAAATGTGATTTATTGCTTCAAAACAAATGTGTACATATATGATGTTGAGATAGAGAAGCAGGAAGGGAATTTATATAACAGAGGGATGGGGAGTAGGGGTGTTTCTGGTTGTAAGATAGGAAAAACAGTCAGAACTAGGACATAATTGGCATAGACATAAAATAAAAAAGAGGGTTAATTACATTAGGATTTAAAGTCTTGATAATAAAAAATCCAAAAACAAAATTAAAAGACATTCATATTAGTAACTAGGAGCAAATATTTATGGAATATATGTCATGCACAGGATTATTATCCATAATATATGATAAACCCAACAATAATAAAACTTCAAAAATATGAAACTGAATAAATATGATTACAAATCTGGCACACTAGCTGCTGGAAGAGACTGTCAGCAGGATTGCCAAAGCAAATGGGTATTTGATCATTGTTTCAAGCGTATAGCTCCATTTCCAGAAATGTGCTGGACCAGGCTAGACTAAGCTGAGGAGCTAAGGGTGATAACTGTGTTCATGCCTAGGTATATGCTGCCTTACTCAGTACTTATCTTGAAAACCATAAAACTATGAGATGGATGGTGGCCTTGCTCATAGGAGGTCTGCATGGCTTCAATCCACCTTAGCCTCTACACTCACACAGCCATCTCAGCCTGACTCGTGAACTGCTGAAACCTGGAGGCAGCAGTTCATCTTCCAGAAGTTCTGACCCTCACTGATTCAGATTCTTCATCCAACCAGAAACAAACTACACAAGCTTTGGATGGGCTCTGATCATTGGACCTTCGCTGTCCTAAGGATAGTGCTGAATGTTCCATTACGTATTAATACTGTCTATATTCTGTATTCCTGGAACAGTGTAGCCTCATATAATTTACCCAAAATGTGGTTTGAACTATCTTTCTACCAGTCAGGGATAGATATGAACACTAAGTCCACACACACAAAGGACAGATAAAGGGACAATGATCATACAAAAGGAATTTAACTCTCACTGATATTAGGAAGAGACACATTAAGATTAAGTGTCTTTGTGTATAATTGAGTTACAAAAAGATAAAAGTAGCAGATATCAAGGAATAGAGAGGAATAGACAGCAAACCAGTACCTCCATGAACTACTATTTCTTTAAATTATTACAGCTATTATTGAGAGGTTAAAACTTGCTACCTGCATATATTTTGACCCAGAATTTCAGTTTTTGGTATACACTGGTTAAATACAGAGTATTCTCCATAAAATACACAAAAATGGGACTTTCTTGGCAGCACAGTGGATAAGAATCTGCCTGCCAGTGCAGATGATACAGAGTCAATCCCTGGTCCAAGAAGTTCCCACATGTGGCAGAGCAATGAAATCTATGCACCACAATTACTGAGCCCATATGCTGTAACTCCTGAAGCCTGTGGATCTAGAGCCTGTGTTCTGCAGCGAGAGAATCCACTGCAGCAATAAGCCCATACTCTGCAACGAAGAGCAGCCCCTGCTTGCTGCAGCTAGAGGAAGCCCACATGCATCAAAGATTCATTACAGCCAAAAATAAATAATTTTTTTTTAAGGATAAGTCCACCTGGAGGAAAAGTGAGTCATTCATTAACCATTTCAAGAAAATCTTTCTTTAACGAAATCTGCTTCCTTCCTTCTTCCATGTCTTCATACAACCATGAGGGAGATACGTGTTGCTTTAGATTCCAGATAGAAGAAGTTATGGTTGCAATTCTCTTTTAATTCAGAGGAATAGCCATTGAAAGTTTCAGACCCCCTTATGTTGCTGACAAAGTGGTGAGCAGAATCTACAGACACTTGGACACAGACATGGTAATAAATGCCTTCTGTGGCTCTGATCAATGGAGCCCAGAACCTGGGAGACACTGCCAGGCAGAAAACCGAAAGCAGTGCAGAAGATTTACAAATTCACACTTTGATAGACAACTCTTTGACCAGTATTTCTCTTTGGGCTTTCTAAAGTTTAGAGTTATTGTGATTAAAGAGCCAATTTTTGCCCAGCTCAAAGAGGCATCTACAATTTTAACCAACACTATGCCTCCCCAGAGAAATTCATATCATTGTGCTCAAAGTAGCAAATACATGAACTTCATTGTCATGGTGTTTGTAACAGCAACCCTCAAAAAAGAATTTGCTATACAAATATCTTTGTATGGAGGCAGAAGAATAATATACTAGAAACCTATGTGACTATATTGCTGATTTTAAAGCAAACTTATGTACATGGGGAAAAGAATTTTTTTTCAAAACACCTGTTAAGATCAGAGAAAAACTTCAGCAACTTTAAGAGGAATGCAGGTAACCAAAAAAAACAAACAAACACAAACAGTTTGGAAACACAATACCTCATTAAGAAATTTGTAAATAAAAATCAACAAAGATAGTGAAGAACAGGCCTTAATTAAACAACAACAAAAATCCTCCAAAATGCATAACAAAAAATAAGCTACAAATAAAAGTTATATACAACAGATGGATTAAGGAGAGAAAATATCAACAAATAAGTTTTATGTAGATGGTGAGGAGAATGAGTGTCAGAATATTCTAGACAAAATTCCCTGTGTTTAAAAATAATCAGAGAAAACATTTTCTAACATGGAAACTAACTGAAAAATGTAAGATAGAGGCAATGAAACTGAAGATTTGAAAGGAATATAAGACCGTCTTTTGGGAGTTCATAAGTGTGGCTATTAAATTATCAGTGGAAGACAGGGAGGTTAAAAATATTTCATCACAGAAATAAGCCAAAAAGAATCTCACAAAGAATATAGAAAATAGAAGTCCTAGAGATATAGAATGGAGAAGGCAATGGCACCCCACTCCAGTACTCTTGCCTGGAAAATCCATGGACGGAGGAGCCTGGTAGGCTGCAGTCCATGGGGTCGCTAAGAGTCGGACACGACTGAGCGACTTCCCTTTCACTTTTCACTTTCATGAATTGGAGAAGGAAATGGCAACCCACTCCAGTGTTCTTGCCTGGAGAATCCCAGGGACAGGGGAGCCCGGTGGGCTGCCGTCTATGAGGTCGCACAGAGTCGGACATGACTGAAGCAACCTAGCAGCAGCAGCAGCAGCAGCAGCAGAGATATAGAATAACATGCTCCATTCAAGGAGATGTATATTCATTTCCTTCAATCCTACAAGTCCTGTTGTAGATTTTGTGTCTACCTTTGCTTTTACTAACTATTGTAAGTCCTAAGATATTGATAAGAATAGAATGTCTTAGATTACCTTGTTGGACAATTCCAATACTTTCCTATCAGAGACCAGATATATCCTGGTGATTTCTGGTGGCCTGAACAGGCTGAGGGTCAGCCTTCTGTCATCAATGTGTACCCGAGGATGTTATTTATCCACATATATTTCATAAATAAACCAAAATTATCTCCATCAACAAAATGTTTTGCAATGTATCATATACATAGGAAAACAAATATGAAAGATGGAGTTTGGGCCATATAAAAGCCAGAGATCACAGCCAAAACACACACAAATGACACTTGGAAGGACAAAGAAATAAATTCACCAAAAGGACTGAAAATCAAAAGATGACAGAGCAGTTCTATATCTGTGCTGAATGCTTGGACATTCTCCCTCAAAGGCTTTGCCCATATCACATGTTGTACCTTTTAGAAAGGACACACTGATAGCATTGTATCCGCTCCATCCTGCTGGGATAAGTTCCAACTACAACTGTGTCTATCCGGTGACAAGATCTGCCCCTTATAGCACTCAAAGACACCATTGTTTTGGTCCCCTTTATAAAGGAACCTGCCTGGCTTCTCCCAGCACAGACTTGAGAGCAAATCCAGAGCTTCTTCCAAGATGCTGCTGATCCTGCTCTCAGTGGCCTTGCTGGCCCTGAGCTCAGCTCAAGACCCAGTTTCTGGTAAGAATAAGGGAGAGGGTGCTGAGACTCTGCTTGGGGCTTGGAGGATCACACTGCAGTGAGGAAGCTTGTAAAGAAGAGACATAAATGAAAGATGTGGCTGCAGGGTACTTAAGACAAGAGGAAGGCCCTTCATCTCCTCTACGATGTGAAGGCCTCAAACTTAGTACCACTGGAAACCAGCACAGAATTTTTAAGCAGAGGAATGACAAATTAAGACTTATCTCTGTGCTATGAAGGGTGTGCTACAAAAAGGCAAGACTGGAACAGACAAGTTCCCTCATGATGATGCTACAATAATCAAAGTAGGCAGTGGATGAAGGTGGCCTTGTGAGGGGATGCCAGATAGATGGAGGAGGTGAAGCCCATTCAGAGCTATTTTGGAGACAGAGATGAGAGTAATAAATCTCTCTGTGTCTACGTAGAGATATGGAAATTCCAGGGCACAGTGGTCTCATTCTACTCCACCCATGGTTAATATTTCAGAATGTTGTGCCCAATATGGACAAGATTATATCCACATGTTTATTCCTGGTCCTTTTACCTTGAGAAACCATGTTAATATAAGTAAAGTACTTCATGAATTAAGAGGGCAGAAGGACACTAAAACAAAACACTGAAATATTCCAGCTCTTAACCTAAATTAGCATTAGGGTTTGAGAGATACTAGGAAGGATGAAAAGGCCTCTTCTCTTTTGAGTTTGTGGTTGATCCTCAGCACAGAAACAACCTTGCCATGCCTTCATATTTTCGTTTGCAATGGCATCACAGATGGTAGTTGAAAAGCTATAATATCTTAGAGTATATACAAAGTGTGCCCTTTTCCTGTAGAACATTGTGAGCCCTGCAGGATATAGGCTCATCTTATGCTTCTTTTCCTAGAAAGCAGCAGTGAAGAGTCTCTGAGCACCATTTTAGGTAAGTCTCAATTAATCCTCCATCATCTTTCTTTATTTCATTAGCAACTTTTCAGTTCTCTGGTGTCCTGTTATCATCATTCTTTTTGAAGAGTTATAATCAGTGATAGAAACACTAAAGATAAAGGCAGTCCTTTCTAACCTTGGTCTTGGGGACCACGAGCAACCCTCTAACATGAATAACATGGTGTCTAGCCTGGACGACACTGGCTATGCTGCCTGTCCCCTCAGGCCAGAAATGATTGTTGAAAGAAGACAACAAAGGGAAGGAGTCACAATTCTGAGTCCTGCAGCCTACTGAGAGCCAACCCCTCTACTGACTGTTTCCTTCTTCCTCAGTATTCTTCTCTTTAAATGTGTGGTTTAGAAAAAATGCAAAGAAGCTAGGTCTGGTTCATTTTTCTTGTGCTTTTCTGCTCAGCTGTGTCACAGTACCTATTAAAATTTGCAATTATTTAGTGACCCCTGTGTGGGCTATCATGTGTTCTCTCTCTCTCTCTCTCTCTCTCTCTCTCTCCCCTAGTATTGATACACCTGGTTTTAGAGCCAGAGGGTTCCATATACACTCTCCATAGGCCAGACTTGGAGTCACATTTGGCAGGTTTTGTCAGGACCTAAAATATAACTGAAAGCATAACTGACAAGATTAATCCCTTTGCTTTTCTTCTGTCCTTGGAGACATCCTCTGGCAATTCTAAGATATCCAGCACCTTCTTTTTTTGCCAGATTGAAGACACTCTTTTTCTCAAGAGCAAAGAACGAAGACTCAGTATCACTAGTATGTGGGTAAACAGGAGTACTGCAAAAAGACGTGAGTAGGAACGAAGCTGGTAGTTGAGAGGTGGGTTCTGGAGGCAGGGACTGTCCAAAAAGTTTGTCAGAGATAAAAAGGAGAGGGGAGCTTTCCATCACCTGGTTCCTCTCTCTTTGTGCCATACCTTTCAGATGGAACCAACTCAGACTCAAGCTCAGACGAGGATTTTCCCAAACCACCTCCTGATGGACCCGGAGGACCATCTCCTGGAGGACCCGGAGGACCACCACCTGGAGGACCTGGAGAACCACCACCTAGTCCCCCTCCTAATGATGGAAATGAAGATGAGGTACCTCTACCAGGGCCACCTCCACCAGGGCCACCTCCACCAGGGACACCACCACCAGGGACACCGCCACCAGAGGAGGAACCTGAGCAGAGTCCAGACAAAGAGGCACCATCCAAGTAATCTGAAAGTCATTGACAGGTATGACTCCAGCTCCCTCTCCATCAAAGGCCCCTAATCCCTACAGGTATCCCATCTTAGTGAGTCACTGAATCAACAGAAAATATGTGAAAATCGCATAGTCCTGGACACAAGTTCTAAAGGTGTCTATTCAGATAGTTTGAAGTAAGGTAACAAAACCTTATAATTATTACAAGCTATCCATGGAGATTGAAATTTTGAGAAACAAGGACCATAAATCGCTTTTTCCCCAATGACCACCTGTACTAAAGTGGGCTGGTGATGACGAAGTACACCATGTTCTCCCTTGTCCTTTTCTCTCCTCCTCCTCCAGCTCAATGACCTCTTCTCTCAAGTTTCCACCTGACTAGGCCTCTCAGGTCCAGTGTCCCTACTAAATGATACTTTAATTTTAGGTTGCTAAATTTATCTAGCTAAAATATTTTCTTTTGAATTAGTGTATGATCAAGGTTATAAAATAACTGAACAAAACCAATACAATATTGTAAAGTAATTAACCTCCAATTAAAATAAATAAATTTATATTTAAAAAAAAAAAACTGAACAGAAAGGTATGAGGCTAAAAAGGCATCCACATTCTACCTTCCCACTTCCTTCCCCAAAGGCCACCACAATTAATTCTTGAACATCAACTGGAAACACACCTTTTTAAAATAAATTTATGTTTATCCACAAATGATGTCATACTTTATGGAAAATTTATAGGTTGCTCATTTCAAATTACATACTTCTTAAGATATAGGATGCTTGGGGCCAGTGCACTGGGATGACCCAGAGGGATGGTATGGGGAGGGAGGTGGGAGGGGGATTCAGGATGGGGAACACGTGTACACCCATGGCAGATTCATGCTGATGTATGGCAAAACCAATACAATATTGTAAAGTGATTAGCCTCCAATTAAAATAAATAAATTTATATTAAAAGAAAGAATATTATAAACAGTTCATAGAGCTATATGGGTCTGTTTAACCTGCATTTCATGTACTTTTTAATTTCTGCTATTCTATTGTCTGGCTGTGCCATGATTTCTTTAACCAATACTGTATCAATGAACATTTAGTCCAGTTTCAGTTTTTCACTAGTTAAAAACTGGTTGCAGTAACTATCTTTTTAAGTATATATTTTAACACTTTAAATAGCAACCAAAGGATAAACAACCTAAGAACAACCTTTTATATTGCAAGTAACAGTTTAGAGCATATTATCTATAAGGTGCATAAAAATGACAAATTGAAAGAAATTTTGAAGGAAACAGGAGAGGGAAGAGGAAAAGGAGAAATGTGGACTCTTAGCTACTTCCCTTCACTATTATCTGCAAGGATTAGAAACCACTGATGTATTGAACAGTCTTATGGACTCTGTGGGAGAGGGAGAGGGTGGGAAGATTGGGGAGAATGGCATTGAAACATGTAAAATATCATGTATGAAATGAGTCGCCAGTCCAGGTTCGATGCACGATACTGGATGCTTGGGGCTGGTGCACTGGGACGACCCAGAGGGATGGAATGGGGAGGGAGGAGGGAGGAGGGTTCAGGATGGGGAACACATGTATACCTGTGGCGGATTAATTTTGATATTTGGCAAATCTAATACAGTTATGTAAAGTTTAAAAATAAAATAAAATTAAAAAAAAAAAAATAAAAAATAAAAAAAAAAAAAAAAAAAAGAAACCACCTGCCCACCTTGTGTGAACCTCCTTTTTTGCTTTTCAGAATATGAGTATGAAGATACCAATCCTTCAGAAAGCCATTGGAAGAAGGCAGTCTGTCTTCAATTTACCAATAAAATAATCAGCATCCAGTTTTTAATTGTCACATCTCATTCTGGGTGTTTGTGAGTCTGAAATTTGAGGGCCATGAACCCAACCTAGGAATATCCAAGACCTGTTCTCACTGATGCTTCCAGCAGCCTTCCTCCAGGGACTCCCTTCTTAGAAGACATTTTCCCTGTGTTCTTTGCATGGGGACTGGAATGTGTATCTCCTTTCTACCTCCTGTTGCCTCTCCCTTCCACCTGACACCTTTTTCAGAAGCCAGGTACCTTTCCTGTCCTTCCTTGGTTTCTATAGCACTAAAGCAATGTTTTTATTATTTTCACACCTTTCTAGTAATTTTATGGAAATAAAGAAAATATTGCAAATGTGAAGAAGTGGCACAAGCTGAGGGAATCCTTAAAATTTCCAAAAGAATTGATCCTGGTTTCGAGTAAAATATATGTGATTCTAGGTCCCTATTCCCTCAATCCCATTACCATGTGCCCCCCACCACCACTTTTAAATCATCTCTGTTTTCTTTCTAGATCCTCCACCTTTCTATGACAAAATGTGAGTCAATTTCATAATGAGCAGGCATGTTGTTTCTAAAAAGCAAGGAAAATTTGGTGTTCTTCAGACATGAATTTAATCCGATCTCTTTTTGTTAGCTCTGGACTTTAAAAGCAAACTACTTCAACTCTCAGAACCTTAGTTTCCCTATCCATATAATGAGGATTATATTAATACCTACCTAGGATACAAAGAGCACCAAATATCATACTTAAAAAACTAGCAGAGAGACTTTCCTGGTGGCCCAGTGGCTAAAACTCTACCCTCCCAGTGTTGGGTTTGATCTCTGATTAGAAAACTAGATCCCATACTGCAACTATAGATACCCATATTGCAACTAAGACATAGCACAGCCAAATAAAAATGAATATTCTTTTTAAACACTAACAAAGATTGCCTTCACCACTTCTAATAATTATTATAGGGAAAGCTAGTACATGTGAAATTGTAAGAAATTAAGTATTCCCCAAATTAAACTGTTCAGATTGCTTTGTCAGATCAAATTACAATATTTTCTGACAATGCCTCTTGCAAATTCAAAAAAACATGAAAAATTCTTTGGTTTTTGGTAGCACGTTCTGGTGTCTTTTCATCTAAGTGATACCATTTCTGATACTGATTCTGTCATGGTACATTGATAACTTCCACTCACTTCCATTTCTTACAAAGTTGGAAAATATTATTGGGTTAAAAGACAATCTTACCATGAGCATAACAAAATCAATATTTAAAAAGAATTATCTCAATAGATGCAGAGAGAGCCTTTGACAAAATTCAACATCCATTTATGATTAAAAAAGAAAAACCCTCCAGAAAGCAGGCATGGAAAAAGCATACCTCAACATAATAAAAGCCATATATGATAAACCCACATCAAACATTATCCTTAGTAGTAAAAAATTGAAAGCATTTCCCCTAAAGTCAGGAACAAGACAAGGGTGACAACTCTCACCACTTCCACTCAACATAGTCTTGGAAGTTTTAGCCACAGCAATCAGAGAAGAAAAGGAAATAAAAGGAATCCAGATTGGAAAAGAAGAACTAAAACTCTCAATGATTGCAGATTACATGATCCTCTACATAGAAAACCCTAAAGACACCATTGGAAAATTACTACAGCTAATCAATGAATATAATAAAGTTGTAGGATATAAAATTAGCACAGAGAAATCCCATGTATTCCTATACACTAACAAGGAGAAAAGAGAAAGAGAAATTAAGGAAACAATTCCATTCACCATTGCAATGAAAAGAATGAAATACTTAGAAATATGTCTACCTAAAGAAACAAAAGACCTATATATAGAAAACTATAAAACACTGGTGAGAGAAATCAAAGAGGACACAAATAGATGGAGAAATATTCCATGTTCATGGATTGGAAGAATCAGTATAGTGAAAATGAGTATACTGCCCAAAGCAATCTATAGATTCAATGCAACATAAATCAAGCTACCAATGGTATTTTTCACAGAGCTATAACAAATAATTTCACAATTTGTATGAAAATACAAAAAAAATCTTGAATAGCCAAAGCCATCTTGAAAAGAAGAATGGAACTGGAGGAATCAACCTGCCTGACTTCAGGCTCTGCTACAAAGCTACAGTCATCAAGACAGTATGGTACTGACACAAAGAAAGAAACATAGATCAATGGAGCAAAATAGAAAGTCTAGAGATAAATCCACACACCTATGGACACCTTATCTTTGACAAAGGAGGCAAGAATATACAATGGAGAAAAGACAATCTCTTTAACAAGTGGTGCTGGGAAAACTGGTCAACCACTTGTAAAAGAATGAAACTAGAACACTTTCTAACACTATACACAAAAATTAAACTCAAAATGGATTAAAGATCTAAATGTAAAACCAGAAACTATTAATCTCCTAGAGTAAAACACAGGCAGAACACTCTCTGACATAAATCAAAGCAGGACCCTCTATGACACACCTCACAGAGTAATGGAAATAAAAGAAAAATCAACAAATGGGAATTAATTAAACTTAAAAGCTTTTGCACAATGAAGAAAACTATAAGCAAGATGAAAAGACAACCTTCAGAATGGGAGAAAATAATAGCAAATGAAGCAACTGACACAGAATTAATCTCAAAAATATACAAGCAGCTTATGCAGCTCAATACCAGAAAAATAAATAACTCAATCAAAAAATGGCCTAAAGAATTAAACAGACATTTCTCCAAAGAAGATATACAGATGGCTATCAAACACGTGGAAAGATACTCAACATCACTCATAATCAGAGAAATGCAAATCAAAACCACAATGAGGTACCATTTTCCGCCAGTTAGAATGGCTGCTATCCAAAAGTCTACAAACAATTAATGCAGGAGAGGATACGGAGAAAAGGGAACCCTCTTACACTGTTGGTGGGAATGCAAACTAGTACAGCCACTATGGAGAACAGTGTGGAGATTCCTTAAAAAACTGGAAATAGAACTGCCTTATGACCCAGCAATCCCACTGCTGGACATACACACCGAGGAAACCAGAATTGAAAGAGACACATGTACCCCAATGTTCATCACAGCACTGTTTATAACAGCCAGGACATGGAAGCAACCTAGATGTCCATCAGCAGACGAATGGATAAGAAAGCTGTGGTACATATACACAATGGAGTATTACTCAGCCATTAAAAAGAATACATTTGAATCAGTTCTAATGAGGTGGATGAAATTGAAGCCTATTATACAGAGTGAAGTAAGCCAGAAAGAAAAACACCAATACAGTATACTAATGCATATATATGGAATTTAGAAACATAGTAACAATAACCCTGTATGCGAGACAGCAAAAGAGACACAGATGTATAGAACAGTCTTTTGGACTCTGTGGGAGAGGGAGAGGGTGGGATGATTTGGGAGAATGGCATTGAAACATGTATAATATCATATATGAAATGAATCGCCAGTCCAGGTTTGATGCAGGATACAGGATGCTTGGGGCTGGTGCACTGGGATGACACAGAGGGATGGTACGGGGAGGGAGTGGGAGGGGGGGGTTCAGGATGGGGAACACATGTACACCCGTGGCGGATTCATGTTGATGTATGGCAAAACCAATACAATATTGTAAAGTAATTAACCTCCAATTATATTTAAAAAACTGGAAATAGAACTGCCATATACCCAGCAATTCCACTGCTGGGCATACACACAGATGAAACCACAATTGAAAGAGACACACGTGCCCCAGTGTTCATCGCAGCACTGTTTACAATAGTTAGGACATGGAAGCAGCCTAGACATCCATCAGCAGACGAATAGATAAGAAAGCTGTGGTACATATACACAATGGAATATTACTCAGCTATTAAAAAGAACACATTTGAATCAGTTCTAATGAGGTTGATGAAACTGGAACCTATTATACAGAGTGAAGGAAGTCAGAAAATATAACACTAATACAGTATATTATCACATACACGTGGAATTTAGAAAGATGGTAACAATGACCCTATATGCAAGACAGCAAAAGAGACAGAGATATAAAGAACAGACTGTTGGACTCTGTGGGAGAAGGTGAGGGTGGGATGATTTGAAAGAATAGCATTGAGACATGTATATTACCATACATGAAACAGATCATGAGTCCAGGTTCGATGCATCAGAAAGGGAGCTCAGGGCCAGTGCACTGAGATGACCCTCAGTGATGGGATGGGGAGGGAGGTGGGAGGGGTGTTCAGGATAGGGGACACATATACATCCATGGCTCAATCATGTATGTATGGCAAAAAGCACTATAATATTGTAATTAGCCTCCAAATTAAAAATAATTGATTAATTAAACAAGAAAAAAAAACTGACATTGAGGTTGTTGACATCAAGTGAAGAAAATAATGTTTGGATTCCATCAAGGGCTCCCCTACCTTTAAATCACATAGAATGAGAATCTATCTAGGATGGAAAGGAGCCTATTCATGAAAATCTCTTATGCACTAGAAAGAGGGGATCTCAGGAACATTCCTTCAGAGCCAGATTCATCCTAACTCCAAGTCTACTCACTCTAATACTGCTAATGAATGCTGAGTATGATTTTATTGTCTTACCTATGAGTTCAGACTATTATGCTGAACACAAGTTAACTGAAACAAACAGAATTTATTTAAACTCCTTTTTGAGTTTATTCATGTTTAAATGTGATACAGAACTCACAGTGGATTGTAGCTTTGAACTGTATTTTCTATTCTGATTTTGGCATCTACTATGGATGGAGGTTCATGACATTGTACAGGAGACAGGGATCAAGACCATCCCCATGGAAAAGAAATGCAAAAAAACAAAATGGCTGCCTGGGGAGGCCTTACAAATAGCTGTGAAAAGAAGAGAAGCAAAAAGCAAAGGAGAAAAGGAAAGATATAAGCATCTGAATGCAGAGTTCCAAAGAATAGCAAGGAGAGATAAGAAAGCCTTCCCAGCAATCAATGCAAAGAAATAGAGGAAAACAACAGAATGGGAAAGACTAGAGATCTCTTCAAGAAAATCAGAGATACCAAGGGAATATTTCATGCAAAGATGGGCTCTATAAAGGATAGAAATGGTATAGACCTAACAGAAGTAGAAGATATTAAGAAGAGGTGTCAAGAATACACAGGAGAACTATACAAAAAAGAGCTTCATGACCCAGATAATCACGATGGTGTGATCACTCACCTAGAGCCAGACATACTGGAATGTGAAGGCAATGGGCCTTAGAAAGCATCACTACGAACAAAGCTAGTGGAGGTGATGGAATTCCAGTTGAGCTATTCCAAATCCTGAAAGATGATGCTGTGAAAGTGCTGCACTCAATATGCCAGCAAATTTGGAAAACTCAGCAGTGGCCACAGGACTAGAAAAGGTCAGTTTTCATTCCAATCCCAAAGAAAGGCAATGCCAAAGAATGCTCAGATTACTGCACAATTACACTCAGCTCACATGTTAGTAAAGTAATGCTCAAAATTCTCCAAGCCAGGCTTCAGCAATACATGAACTGTGAACTTCCAGATGTTCAAGCTGGTTTTAGAAAAGGCAGAGGAACCAGAGATCAAATTGTCAACATCTGCTGGATCATGGAAAAAGCAAAAGAGTTGTAGAAAAATATCTATTTCTGCTTTATTGACTATGCCAAAGCCTTTGACTATGTGGATCACAATAAACTGTGGAAAATTCTGAAAGAGATGGGAATATCAGACCACCTGACCTGCCTCTTGAGAAACCTATATGCAGGTCAGGAAGCAACAGTTAGAACTGGACATGGAACAACAGACTGGTTCCAAATAGGAAAAGGAGTATGTCAAGCCTGTATATTGTCACTTCATTTATTTAACTTCTATGCAGAGTACATCATGAGAAATGCTGGGCTGGAAGAAGCACAAGCTGGAATCAAGATTGCCGGGAGAAATATCAGTAACCTCAGATATGCAGATGACACCACCCTTATGGCAGAAAGTGAAGAGGAACTCAAAAGCCTCTTGATGAAGGTGAAAGACGAGAGTGAAAAAGTTGGCTTAAGGCTCAACATTCAGAAAACTAAGATCATGGCATCTGGTCCCGTCACTTCATGGGAAATAGATGGGGAAACAGTTGAAACAGTGTCAGACTTTATTTTGGGGGGGCTCCAAAATCACTGCAGATGGTGACTGCAGCCATGAAATTAAAAGACGCTTACTCCTTGGAAGAAAAGTTATGACCAACCTAGGTAGCATATTGAAAAGAAGAGACATTACTTTGCCAACAAATGTTTGTTTAGTCAAGGCTATGGTTTTTCCAGTAGTCATGTATGGATGTGAGGGTTGACTGTGAAGAAAGCTGAGCGCTGAAGAATTTGATGCTTTTGAACTGTGATGCTGGAGAAGACTTTTGAGAGTCCCTTGGACTGAAAGGAGACCCAACCAGTCCATCCTAAAGGAGATAAGTCCTGGGTGTTCATTGGAAGGACTGATGCTGAAGCTGAAACTCCAGTACTTTGGCCACCTCATGCGAAGAGTTGACTCATTGGAAAAGACTCTGATGCTGGGAGAGATTGGGGGCAAGAGGAGAAGGAGACGACAAAGGATGAGATGGTTGGATGGCATCACCAACTTGATGGACATGAGTCTGAGTGAACTCTGGGAGTTGGTGATGGACAGGGAGGCCTGGCATGTTGTGATTCATGGGGTCACAAAGAGTCACACACGACTGAGCAACTGAACTGAACTGAACTGAAAAGTAATAGAGGCACTTCATGAGATGCCAGTGCACAACTGGGCTGGGTTTCTGCAGTGTGGGTCTCAGTAGTGCCAGCGTGCATCTTTATTGTCAAGGCCAGGAAACAGTGTCCCTGTCTGAGGCTCTTCTGTCTGCAGAAGAGGTTGGGGGACTTTGAAAACTATGACAGAGCCCACTTTGCATCAACCCCACCCCCACTGGGTGTGGGTCATCTCGGGAAACAGGCACTGGGGCTGCTAGTGGAGAGTTTCAGGATTTGAGAGGACCCAGGCCAGCCCACACTCTGAGGAAGGGGTGGAAGACTGAGGGCAGGTGGAGTTCCACAGTCCACCTTCACACACCACCTCCAGGTGGCCAGGAGAATCAAGGGACCCAAGGGGCAGAAGAAGGAGAGCCACCTGCTTCCCCAGACATCCATCACTCCCATGAGGCAGCCTAAGCCCAGCCCTGGAGAACACGACATCACCACATCCAGCACTTCTGCAAGTCTTAACAGACCTTCAACAATTGTGTGTGTTCGACCCAGCTCGGACTTCCATGTTGTGTTCCTGCTGAAAATGGCGTAAAGCAGAGAGAACCCAGTTAATCCAGGTTAGAAGAAAATAACGTGGAATGTCTCCTCTCCTCACCACCAGACAGCCTCCAGCCGTGGACCTAACACCTCTAATACTTTGATCTGTGACAGGAAAAGAGGCTCCAATAGAGGCTGAATGTGATTCTTGTTTCAGCCAGTCTTCCATTCTCAGGAAGTCAAATTAAGAGGTTTTGACAGGACCCTTGATTGTTTCACAAATTATGTGCTGCTCTCTTATTGAGGGAATTTCTTTTTTTTTTTTATTTTTAAACTTTACATAATTGTATTAGTTTTGCCAAATATCAAAATGAATCCGCCACAGGTATACATGTGTTCCCCATCCTGAACCCTCCTCCCTCCTCCCTCCCCATACCCTCCCTCTGGGTTGTCCCAGTGCACCAGCCCCAAGCATCCAGTATCGTGCATCGAACCTGGACTGGCAACTCGTTTCATACATGATATTTTACATGTTTCAATGCCATTCTCCCAAATCTTCCCACCCTCTCCCTCTCCCACAGAGTCCATAAGACTGTTCTATACATCAGTGTCTCTTTTGCTGTCTTGTACACAGGGTTATTGTTACCATCTTTCTAAATTCCATATATATGCATTAGTATACTGTATTGGTGTTTTTCTTTCTGGCTTACTTCACTCTGTATAATAGGCTCCAGTTTCATCCACCTCATTAGAACTGATTCAAATGTATTCTTTTTAATGGCTAATACTCCATTGTGTATATGTACAATAGCTTTCTTATCCATTCATCTGCTGATGGACATCTAGGTTGCTTCCATGTCCTGGCTATTATAAACAGTGCTGTGGTAAACAGTGAGGGAATTTCAAAACTCCACTTTTTAGAAATGTTTTAAATGTGTTTCACAATTAGCACCCGTTCTCACCTAGTGCCGCCTAGAACTGGTGGAGGAGTCTTGCCTAAACTCAGAGCCGAACCATCTGGCCCACTTGGCTGCAGGTCAGACCACACGTCCTTCAACAGCCGTATCAGTGATAAAGCTGTAACGTTAACCTCCCTCTCTGGGACTCCTGCCTCCATTCATGCCAACAAGCTCAGGTTGAGTAACACGAGCGTTCTTTCCCAGGCTGCTGAAAGCCGCTCTCCTGAAGTTCCAGAATTGTCTTATTTGAATCACCTGCAAGATTGGCCATGCTGCTCTCCTGTCGGGGCTCAGCAGTGTGGCTGGCATTGCTGGTTGGAGAAGCGAGCCTGTGATGGATTTCCTATATGTGCCTGTTGCCTCACCCTGAAGCCTGGAGGTGTCTCTACAAGGTCTTCCCTGGAGAAGGCGTTTTGAAAACCTCCTCTCATCTACCAGTGGATCTCCAGAGAGGTAGACTGTGAAGTTATAGGAAGACGATCATGTTGCTGAACCCCTGAATCGTAGACCACTGCCTGGCATTGCTTCTCTATAGGGCATCCTAGAGGAGCTATTCCACGTTCAAGGTCAGGAAGGGCAGCAGTGAGGAGACACCCCTCATCCAAGGTAAGGAGCATTGGCTGTGCTCTGCTGGAGCAGCCATGAAGAGATAGATACCCCACACCCAAGGTAAGATAAACCCAAGTAAGATGGTAGCTGTTGCAAGAGGGCATCAGAGGGCAGACACACTGAAACCATACTCACAGAAAACTAGTCAATCTAATCACACTAGGACCACAGCCTTGTCTAACTCAATGAAACTAAGCCATGCCCGTGGGGTGACCCAAGATGGACAGACAGGTCATGGTGGAGAGATCTGACAGAATGTGGTCCACTGGAGAAGGGAATGGCAAACCATTTCAGTATTCTTGCCTTGAGAACCCCATGAACAGTATGAAAAGGAAAAATGATAGGATACTGAAAGAGGAACTCCCCAGGTCAGTAGGTGCCCAATATGCTACTGGAGATCAGTGGAGAAATAACTCCAGAACGAATGAAGGGATGGAGCCAAAGCAAAAAGAATACCCAGCTGTGGATGTGACTGGTGATAGAAGCAAGGTCTGATGCTGTAAAGAGCAATATTGCATAGGAACCTGGAATGTCAGGCCCATGAATCAAAGCAAATTGGAAGTGGTCAAACAAGAGATGGCAAGAGTGAATGTTGACATTCTAGGAATCAGCAAACTAATATGGACTGGAATGGGTGAATTTAACTCAGATGACCATTATATCTACGACTGTGGGCAGGAATCCCTCAGAAGAAATGGAGTGGCCATCATGGTCAACAAAAGAGCCCAAAATGCAGTACTTGGATGCAATCTCAAAAACGACAGAGTGATCTCTGTTCATTTCCAAGGCAAACCATTCAATATCACAGTAATCCAAGTCTATGCCCCAACCAGTAACGCTGAAGAAGCTGAAGTTGAACGGTTCTACGAAGACCTACAAGACTTTTTAGAACTAACACCCCAAAAAGATGTCTTTTTCATTATAGGGGACTGGAATGCAAAAGTAGGAAATCAAGAAACACCTGGAGTAACAGGCAAATTTGGCCTTGGAATACGGAATGAAGCAGGGCAAAGACTAATAGAGTTTTGCCAAGAAAATGCACTGGTCATAACAAACACCCTCTTCCAACAACACAAGAGAAGACTCTATACATGGACATTACCAGATGGTCAACACCGAAATTAGATTGATGATATTCTTTGCAGCCAAAGATGGAGAAGCTGTATACAGTCAGCAAAAACAAGACCAGGAGCTGACTGTGGCTCAGACCATGAACTCCTTATTGCCAAATTCAGACTGAAATTGAAGAAAGTAGGGAAAACCACTAGACCATTCAGGTGTGACCTAAATCAAATCCCTTATGATTATACAGTGGAAGTGAGAAATAAATTTAAGGGCCTAGATCTGATAGATAGAGTGCCTGATGAGCTATGAAATGAGGTTCGTGACATTGTACAGGAGACAGGGATCAAGACCATCCCCATGGAAAAGAAATGCAAAAAAGCAAAATGGCTGTCTGGGGAGGCCTTACAAATAGCTGTGAAAAGAAGAGAAGTGAAAAGCAAATGAGAAAAGGAAAGATATAAACATCTGAATGCCGAGTTCCAAAGAATAGCAAGAAGAGATAAGAAAGCCTTCCTCAGCCATAAATGCAAAGAAATAGAGGAAAACAACAGAATGGGAAAGACTAGAGATCTCTTCCAGAAAATCAGAGATACCAAAGGAACATTTCATGCAAAGATGGGCTCGATAAAGGACAGAAATGGTATGGACCTAATAGAAGCAGAAGATATTAAGAAGGGATGGCAAGAATACACAGAAGAACTGTACAAAAAAGATCTTCACGACCCAGATAATCATGATGGTGTGATCACTGACCTAGAGCCAGACATCCTGGAATGTGAAGTCAATGGGCCTTAGAAAGCATCACTATGAACAAAGCTAGTGGAGGTGATGGGATTCCAGTTGAGCTATTCCAAATCCTGAAAGATGATGCTGTGAAAGTGCTGCACGCAATATGCCAGCAAATTTGGAAAACTCAGCAGTGGCCACAGGACTGGAAAAGGTCAGTTTTCATTCCAATCCCAAAGAAAGGCAATGCCAAAGAATGCTCAAACTACCGCACAATTGCACTCATCTCACACGCTAGTAAAGTAATGCTTAAAATTCTCCAAGCCAGGCTTCAGCAATATGTGAACCGTGAACTTCCTGATGTTCAAGCTGGTTTTAGAAAAGGCAGAGGAACCAGAGATCAAATTGCCAACATCCGCTGGATCATGGAAAAAGCAAGAGAGTTCCAGAAAAACATCTATTTCTGCTTTATTGACTATGCCAAAGCCTTTGACTGTGTGCATCACAATAAACTGAAAAATTCTGAAAGAGATGGTAATACCAGACCACCTGATCTGCCTCTTGAGAAATTTGTATGCAGGTCAGGAAGCAACAGTTAGAACTGGACATGGAACAACAGACTGGTTCCAAATAGGAAAAGGAGTTCGTCAAGGCTGTATATTGTCACCCTGCTTATTTAATTTCTATGCAGAGTACATCATGAGAAACGCTGGACTGGAAGAAACACAAGCTGGAATCAAGATTGCCGGGAGAAATATCAATAACCTCAGATATGCAGATGTCACCACCCTTATGGCAGAAAGTGAAGAGGAACTCAAAAGCCTCTTGATGAAAGGGAAAGTGGAGAGTGAAAAAGTTGGCTTACGGCTCAACATTCAGAAAACGAAGATCATGGCATCCGGTCCCATCACTTCATGGAAATGGATGGGGAAACAGTGCCAGACTTTATTTTTCTGGGCTCCAAAATCACTGCAGATGGTGATTGCAGCCATGAAATTAAAAGACGCTTACTCCTTGGAAGGAAAGTTATGACCAACCTAGATAGCATATTCAAAAGCAGAGACATTACTTTGCCAACAAAGGTCTGTCTAGTCAAGGCTATGGTTTTTCCAGTGGTCATGTATGGATGTGAGAGTTGGACTGTGAAGAAGGCTGAGCACTGAAGAATTGATGCTTTTGAACTGTGGTGTTGGAGAAGACTCTTGAGAGTCCCTTGGACTTCAAGGAGATCCGACCAGTCCATTCTGAAGGAGATCAGCCCTGGGATTTCTTTGGAAGGAATGATGCTGAAGCTGAAACTCCAGTACTTTGGCCACCTCATGCTAAGAGTTGACTCATTGGAAAAGACTCTGATGCTGGGAGGGGTTGGGGGCAGGAGGAGAAGAGGACGACAGAGGATGAGATGGCTGGATGGCATCACTGAGTCGACGGACATGAGTCTGAGTGAACTCCGGGAGTTGGTGATGAACAGGGAGGCCTGGCGTGCTGCGGTCATGGGGTCGCAAAGAGTTGGACACAACTGAGCGACTGATCTGATCTGATCTGATCTTTTCCATCAAGATTATTTTGGTTCCAAAGGCAAGAAACCCAACTAATAAGCTCATGTAGAAAAGAAAAAATGGAATATCTGAAGAAAATGGACTTAAAACATGAGTGGATTCAAAGGCTCAATATTTTTACAAGGCTTTAATTAATCAGTCTTCCCATGTGACTTTACTTTCTCCACCAGACATATTGACAGCTGAGCATCATTCTCTCTCTGGCCCAGTCACTTCATTTTTCCTGGAGCTATTGGTAATTGCACTCCACTCATCCCCAGTAGCATATTGGACACCTTCTGACCCGGGGGCCTATCTTCCATTGTCATATCTCTTTGTGTTTTCATACTGCCCATGGATTTCTCCAAGCAAGAAATCTGAAGTGAGCTATCTTTTCCTTCTCCAGTGGACCACATATTGTTAGAACTCTTCCCTATGACCCATCTGCCTTGGGTGTCCCTGCATGGCATGGCTCATAACTTCATTGAGTTATGCAAGCCCCTTTGCCATGACAAAGCTGTGATCCATGAAAGGGATCAGCTGTGTATGTGTCTGGTAGTGAAAGTAAAGTCCAATGCAGTAAAGAATAATGCTGATATAAATCTAGAATGTTAGGTCTGTGAATCAAGGTAAATTGGACATTATCAAAAAAGAGATGGTAAAGCTGAAACTCCATTACTTTGGCCACCTCATGCGAAGAGTTGACTCATTGTAAAAGACTCTGATGCTGGGAGGGATTGGGGGCAGGAGGAGAAGGGGACAACAGAGGATGAGATGGCTGCATGGCATCACCGACTCGATGGACATGAGTTTGAGTGAACTCTGGGAGTTGGTGATGGACAGGGAGGCCTGGCATGTTGTGATTCATGGGGTCACAAAGAGTTAGGCACAACTGAGCGACTGAACTGAACTGAAGACTGAACATAGACATCTTAGGAATCAGTGAACTAAACTGGACAGGAATGTGTGAATTTAATTCAGATGCTTATTACATCTACTACTATATCATATGCTGGTGGCTCAGCTGCTAAAGAATCCACCTGCAATGTGCAAGACCTGGGTTCAATCCCTGGGTTGGGAAGATCTCCTGGAGAAGGGAAAGGCTTCTCTCTTTCACTCCCATATTCTGGCCTGGAGATTTTCATGGACTGTATATAGTGCATGGAATCACAAAGAGTTGGACACCTGAGCAACTTTCACTTCACATTATATCTACTACTATGGGCAAGAATCCCTTAGAATAAACGGTCAACAAAGAAGTCGGAAATACAGTACTTGGATACAATGTCATAAAGGACAGAATAATCTGGTTCATTTCCAAGGCAAACCATGCAACATCACAATAATTCAAGTCTTTGCCCCAGTCAAAGAAGCTGAAGTTGACCAGTTCAATGAAGACCTATATGACCTTCTGCAACTAACACCCAAAAAAGATGTCCTTTTCATTATAGGGGATTAGAATTCAAAATCAGGAAGTCAAGAGATACCCAGAATAACTAAGGCAGGTTTGGTCTTGGAGTGCAAAATGAAGCAGGACAAGGGCTCACAGAGTTTTGTCAATAGAACACACTGGTCATAGCAAGCACCCTCTTCCAACAACACAAGAGACAACTCTACACATGGACATCACCAGATGGTAAATACCCAAATCAGATTGATTATGTTCTTTGCAGCCAAAGATTGAGATGCTCTATACATTCAACAAAAACAAGACCAGGAGCTGACTGGCTCAGATCATAAATTCTTTATTGCAAAATTCAGGCTTAAGTTGAAGAAAGAAAGGAAAACCACTAGGCCATTCAGGTAAGACCTAAATCAAATTCCATATGATTATACAGTGGAAGTTACAAGTAGATTCAAGGGATTAGGTCTGATAGATAGAGTTGCTGAAGATCTATGGGCAGAGGAACATAACAAGAGGAGGTCATGACAAAAACCATCTCAAAGAAAGGTTTTACAATGAAAAAACACCATTAACAAAGTTAAAAGATATTCAAGATTTAGAAGAAAAATATTTATAACATATGTATCATACAGCATTGATACCCACAATATATAAAGAAAGCAAGCGTAAAACCACAAAATAACCAACATGAAATGGATAAGTATGAAATCAGACCAGGCATTCTGGCTGGTATAAGAAATTGCCAGGGTGATTCCCAAAGTTGTCTGGGTTTCTGGTCATTGTGTCAAGTCTGCAGCTCTGTCTGGAAATGTATTGGATCAGTCAAGACTAGGCTGAAGGCTAAGGACGATAATTGTGCTGGTGTCTGGATATATGCTACTTTACTTATAGTCCTTTTGAAAACTATAAAACTATGAGATGGATGGTGGTTCTGCTCATAGGATGTGTGTGGTTTTAATCCACATTGGCCTGTACACTCACACAGCCATCTCAACCTGACTTGTGAACTGCTGAAATCTGGAGGGAGCAGTTGATCTTCCAGAAATTCTGACCCTCACAATTCAGGCTCTTCATTCATAACCAGGAACACACTGGAGAGGCTCTGGAGACTCCAAATACTGAACCTCCCCTGTGGAGTGCTGATCACTCCATGAGGTATTCTGATGGTCTTCCATCTCTATTCTTAGAAAATTATTTGTCTGATATGATTTATCCAAATTCTTTGATTTATACAATATACCATGCTACTTCTTTTATGAGACACACTCAGGTTTGTTAAAGAATGGTAGGGCATATAGGGAGGGAAAAAGTTGAGAAATAATTTTAAAAGGGAAATGGGATATAGTGGGCTCAAAGAATTGGGCACCTGGAAACACTTTCATTTTCTTAGTAAGTTCAGTTCAGTTCAGTCACTCAGTTGTGTCCAACTTTTTGTGACCCCATCGACTGCAGCACGCCAGGCTTCCCTGTCCATCACCATCTCCTGGAGCTCTTTCCTAGCAAGAGGATCAGTTAATTTGGAGCTTTACTTCCATTGGCTTTCCTTTAATTTTTATTTTATATCACAGTATAGTTGATTTAAAATGCTCTGTTACTTTCACTTGTACAGCAATGTTACTCACATATACATATGTGACTGAGCAACTGAGCGACCAAGCACATGTGCAGATGAAGAACAAAATGGCTACCCACTGCAGCATTCTTGCCCAGGAATCCCAAGGACAGAGAAGCCTGGTGGGCTACAGTCCACAGAGTTGCAAAGAGTCACATGTGACTTAGCAACTAAACAACAACAGCAAGGCACAAATCCTTTCAAGAGGATGTTCAAAAGATTAACTGTGGTGGATGTGGGATAAGAAACTGGAGAGGTAGGATATGATGAGCCATTAAGATTTAGCCTCATACTTTTTGTTTAGTTTTTTTTCTAACTTGAGAATATATAAGCAATATTTTAAGGCTACATGACTCAGCAGTAGAATTTTTTGGTATCATTCATCAGGGACACTGGATCTGAGATCTAGTCAGAAGGAAACTTGAGATGGGAAATCACTGAACCTGAATAGGAAGAGAAGAAAAGACCACAAGGCAACACCATTCTATTTCCTCATTACCAAACAGCTTTAAGACAAGTAGTAGTCATTAGGGAAAAGGCAGTTTATGGTCTATGTTTCTCAAAATCAGAATGACCTTGGAAAGCTTGTTAAAAATACACAGTTGTTGTTCAGTCTTTCAGTAGTGTCCAGTTATTTGGGAGCCCAGAGACTGCAGCACACCAGACTTTCCTGTCCTTCACCATCTCCCAGAGCTTGCTCAAACTCATGTCCATTGAGTCACTGATGCTATCCAACCATATCCCCCTCTGTTGGCCCCTTCATCCTCCTGTCTTCAATCTTTCCTAGCATCAGGGTCTCTTCTAATGAGTCTTCTCTTCACATCAGGTGGTCAAAGTATTGAAGCTTCAACTTCAGCATCAGTTTTTCCAGTGAATATTCAGGATTGATTTCCTTTAGGATTGATTGATTTGATCTCCATTCAGTCCAAGAGAGTCTCAGGAGTTCTCCAACATGACAGTTCAAATGCATCAATTCGTCAGGGTTCAGCTTCTTTATGGTCCAAGTCTCACATGCATACATGACTACTGGAAAAGCCATAGCTTTGACTAGATGGACATTTGTCAGCAAAGTAATGTCCCTGCTTTTTAATGTGCTGTCTAGATTTGTCATAGCTTTTCTTCCAAGTAGAAAGCATCTTTTACCTTCATAACTGCAGTCACCATCTGCAGTGATTTTGGAGCCCAAGAAAATAAAGTCTGTCACTGTTTCCATTGTTCCCCCATCTATTGGCCATGAAGTGATGGGACCAGATGCCAGGATCTTCATTGCATCTTGGCTGTCTGAGGAGGCCTTACAAATAGCTGAGAAAATAAGAGAAGTGAAAGGCAATGAAGAAAGGGAAAGATATACTCATCTGAATGCAGAGTTCCAAATAGTAGCAGAGAGAGATAAGAAAGCCTTCCTAAATGAACAATGCAAAGAAACAAGGAAAACAATAAAATGGGAAAGATGAGTGATCTCTTCAAGAAAATTAGAGATACCAAGGGAACATTTCATGCAAAGATGGGGACAATAAAGGACAAAAATGGTATGGACCTAACAGAACCACAAGGTATTAAGATGAGGTGGCAAGAATACACAGAAGAACTATACAAAAAGGGTCTTCATGACCCAGATAACCACAATGCTGTGATCACTCACATAGAGCCAGACATCATGGAGTGTGAAGTCAGGTGGGCCTTAGGAAGCATCACTATGAACAAAGCTAGTGGAGGTGATGGAATTCCAGCTTAGCTATTTCAAATCCTAAAAGATGAAGCTGTGAAAGTGCTGCATTCAATATGCCAGCAAATTTGGAAAACTCAGCAGTGGCCACAGGACTAGAAAAGGTCAGTTTTCATTCCAATCCCAAAGAAAGGCAATGCCAAAGAATGCTCAAACTACTGCACAATTGCACTCATCTTACACACTAGCAAAGTAATGCTCAAAATTCTCCAAGCAAGGCTTCAGCATTATGTGAACTGAGAACTTCCAGATGTTCAAGCTGACTTTAAAAAAGCAGAGGAACCAGAGATCAAATTGCCAACATCCATTGGACTGTAGAAAAGACAAGAGAATTCCTCCAGAAAAACATCTAATTTTGCTTCATTGACTATGCTAAAGCCTTTGACTGTGGATGACAACAAACTGTGGAAAATTCTTCAAGAGATGGGAATACCAAACCACTTTACCTGTCTCCCTAGAAACCTGCACTCAGGTCAAGAAGCAATAGTTAGAACCAGACATGGAACAACAGACTGGTTCCAAATAGGGAAAGGAGTGCATCAAGGCTGTATATTGTCTCCCTGCTCATTTAATTTCTGTGCAGAGTACATCATGAGAAATGATGTGCTAAATGAAACACAAGCTGGAATCAAAATTGCTGGGAAAAATATCAATAACCTCAGATATGCAAATGACACCACCCTTATGGCAGAAAGTGAATAGGAACTTAGGAGCCTCTTGATGAAGGTGAAAGATGAGAGAGAATAAGCTGGCTTAAAAAATACATGGTATTGCTATTTTCTTCCAGATTTCTGAATAGAAATCTTTAGAACTGGATTGAGGACTATGAAATGACAACATGTTTTCAGTTGATTCAGTGATTCACTAAAATGTTTGAGACCTGTATGGATTAGTGAGCTTGAATAATACCTGTTATTAAATTTCCAGATTGCTAGGTTTGTGGGCCTTGTGGAGGTCTTTGTGAGCTATCCCCTAGGGATAGGGGTCGCTAATCCTTCCCAGGAGGAGGTGGGGGAGAATGGCTATTATGAAGACAGCTGATGGGCGTGGTCCCTGCTGAGGTTCATCATCTGGTTGTGGTCCCTGCTGAGGCTGATCTCCTTGTGGAGGTGGTGTCTGCTGAGGTTCACCATCTAGGTTTTCACCACTAGGAGGAGATCCAGATGGTGATGCTCCAGGTCTCTCAGGAGGTCTCTGAAACTGCTCAGAGGATCCCTGGTTTTGGTTCTCTACATGGCACAAGAATAGAAGAATTTAGTGAGGGAAGGCTCCCACCTCATTTTCATCTCTTACCAGAGATGATCTTATCAGGTAGTCGCTTTCTCCCTGGACCTGCTTCTCATCTGTCAACTTCCCTCTTACCTTCAGCTTCATTTTGTAGTGTTCCTGTTCATCCATTTACTGGTGATATTGAGTGTTAGTTCTTTGATCCTGAGACAAACATGTGTCTTCAATTTGGCCACAAAAAAGGTGCTGGATATTTTAGAATCATCAGAGGATGCCTCCAAAGACAGCAGAAAAGGAAAGGGATTATCCATGTCAGTTATCTTGCCAGTTGTATTTGGGGTCACTGAAATAACTTGAGGACTGTAATTCCAAGTCTCTCCAGTTGACTGCATACGTGGAACCGTCCTGCTCTTTTTTTTTTTTTTTTTTTTGTCCTGCTCTAAGACCAAACAATAATAAGAGATAGAGGAAGATAAAGTGATGGCTCACACAGGAGTCACTAAATAACTGTGGGCAATTTTAATTAAGTACAGAAACAAAGTTGCATAGAGAAACATAAAGAAAAGGAACCTGAACTCCACCTCTTTGCTTTTTCCTTAAACCATATATTCAAAAAGATGAATAGTGAGGAAGTAGAAAATAGTTGATAGTTGGTTCTTAGGAAACATTATTGTTTCCCAAGGAAAAAAAAAAAACGCTACTATGTCATCCAAGATAGACACCTCTGTTATTAAAGTTTGGCCCTGCTCATAGCCCTGCGATTAAGGTTGGGTAAAGGATTAGGTTTATCTTTAGGAGCTCTAACATGAATCAGTTCATGACAAGACAGTGATGTTAGTAAGATGCCAGAGAAATGAAAAGTTGTTACTCAAAACAAAAGGGATTGATTTGATTAAGGATTAATTGTTGTACAATTATGCAGTTGAAAAACGTTCATTGCTGTCTTCTAGATAAAGACATGGAAATTGAAGAACAGAGTACTTTCTAAATCCTTCAGGGCTCACAGCTATTCCACAGGGAAAGGGACGTTTCCAGCCACAGCCTGTATTAGTCTCTAAATTAACTTTTGAATCCCAATCTGTGATGCTGTTGCAAAGGGAGGAAGACATGAAGGGGTGGCAGAGCTGCTTCTGTTTAGAGGATCAATCCTTTGAGGATTCAGCTCTCTGGTCCTGCCTAGGATCCCTCAAACCCTAACGCTAATTTAGGCTAAGTGCTGGGGTATTTCAATGTCATATTGTAGTGTCCTTCTGTTCTCTTAATTCATGAAATACTTTACTTATATTAACATGGTTTCTCAAGGTTGCAGGACCAGGACTTAACATGTGAATACAATCTTGCCCATATTGGGCACAGCACATAGAAATATTAAATGTGGGTGGGAGTAAAATGAGAGCACTGGGCCCTGGAATCTCTGCATCTCCATGTAGAGAGAGAGGTACTCTCTCCCTCTGAGAAAGCTCTAAATGGGCTTCACTTCCTCCATCCATCTGGCACTCACTAGCAAGGCCACTGTCATCCACTGCGTACCTCAGTTACCATAGCATCTTCATGAGGGAATTTCGTGTTCAAGTCTTGTCTTTTTGTAATTCATCCTTCATTACAGTCATAGTGACTTTTGTAAAAACACAAATTTTACTTTGCCATTCCTCTGGTTAAAGTTCTGTATTGGGCTCAAACAGCACTTGAAATAAAATGTGAGGCCTTGGCATCAGTGAGGAGGTAAAGGGGCTTGTCCTTGTCTTAAGAACTTTTTGAAGTTCATCTTTCCTTTCATATATGTCTCCTTTTTACCAGCTTCCTCACTGCAGTGTGATCTTTCAAGTCCAAAGCAGTATCTCAGCACCCTTTCCCTTTATTCTTACCAGAAACAGGGCCTTGAACTGAGTTCAGGGCCAGCAAGTCCACTGAGTAGCATCTTGGAGGAACCTCTGGAATGTTGTCAACTCAGTGATGGGAGAAACCAGACAGCTTCCTTAATAAAGGTGACCAGAACAATGGTATCTTTGAGTTCTATACTGAGCAGTCCTTGTCACTGGATAGACATGGTTATAGTTGGGACTTAGCCCACAGAATGGAATGGGTTGTCTGTGCTTAGTGTCTTGTTTCCAAAAGATACAACATGCAACTTGGGAAAGTTTTTATAGAATCAGTTTCCAAGCAGTCAACAAAGATACTAGAATTCTTCTGCCATATTTGATTTTCTGTCTGTTCTTTGAGACTTTTTCTCTGTCTTGCCATTTATTCTTTGTGTGTTTATGTGTGTGTGTTGACAGTGATCCTATAACCCAAAGTGAAGTTGGCCAATATCTCTGGCCATTATTATGATCAAACTCCATCATTCATGGAATTTGGGTGCCCATATCTATGACATGTAGCACAACATTTTGATGATGTAGTAATTATCTCTGCTTATCTTTGAAGTGTGTGTGGAGAACCCATGCTTGTGCACACATGGAAGGCAGAAGGTTGACCCTCAGTCAACTCAAGGCCTAAGAGGTCATCTAAGATTCTTTAGTTCTAATAGGGAACCTTGTCATTGTTGAACAAAGATGACCTAAGACTTTTTATTATTATTATTATTGAGATTTATAAAACTTAGAAAAACAAAGGATACACTGTATCCACCATAGGATATCTAGGACAGAACAAGATGAATATAGTTCCTTGAATAGATTATGTTATTTCATGTGTCTAAGGCTTCTTTAATGCCTTTTCTCTTTTCTGAAATCTCCTATAAAATATAATTTGACTTTATTTCTGCTAGGAAATATTTTTAACCACCCCCACAACCCTGGCTGCCACTGGGAATTTAGTGACCACAATTATGCAGTCCAATTATGACAGTCTGATATATATATATATCAGTGGATATATATATATACAGTGGAATATTATTCAGCCATTAAAATTATGAAATAATGCCATTGACAGTAACATGGATGGACCTCAGTTCAGTTCAGTCACTCAGTCATGTCCGATTCTTTTCGATCCCATGAGTCACAGCACGCCAGGCCTCCCTGTCCATCACCATCTCCCGGAGTTCACTCAGACTCACGTCCATAAAGTCAGTGATGCCATCCAGCCATCTCATCTTCTGTCGTCCCCTTCTCCTCCTGCCCCCAATCCCTCCCAGCATCAGAGTCTTTTCCAATGAGTCAACTCTTCGCATGAGGTGGCCAAAGTACTGGAGTTTCAGCTTCAGCATCATTACTTCCAAAGAAATCCCAGGGCTGATCTCCTTCAGAATGGACTGGTTGGATCTCCTTGCAGTCCAAGGGACTCTCAAGAGCCTTCTCCAACACCACAGTTCAAAAGCATCAATTCTTCAGTGCTCAGCCTTCTTCACAGTCCAACTCTCACATCCATACATGACCATTGGAAAAACCATAGCCTTGACTAGACGGACCTCTGTTGGCAAAGTAATGTCTCTGCTTTTGAATATGCTATCTAGGTTGGTCATAACTTTCCTTCCAAGGAGTAAGCGTCTTTTAATTTCATGGCTGCAGCCACCATCTGCAGTGATTTTGGAGCTCACAAAAACAAAGTCTGACACTGTTTCCACTGTTTCCCCATCTATTTCCCATGAAGTGATGGGACCAGATGCCATGATCTTCGCTTTCTGAATGTTGAGCTTTAAGCCAACTTTTTCACTCTCCACTTTCCCTTTCATCAAGAGGCTTTTGAGTTCCTCTTCACTTTCTGCCATAAGGGTGGTGTCATCTGCATGTCTGAGGTTATTGATATTTCTCCCGGCAATCTTGATTCCAGCTTGTGCTTCTTCCAGCCCAGCATTTCTCATGATGTACTCTGCATAGAAGTTAAATAAGCAGGGTGACAATATACAGGCTTGACGTACTCCTTTTCCTATTTGGAACCAGTCTGTTGTTCCATGTCCAGTTCTGACTGTTGCTTCCTGACCTGCATACAGGTTTCTCAAGAGGCAGGTCAGGTGGTCTGGTATTCCCATCTCTCTCAGAATTTTCCACAGTTTATTGTGATCCACACAGTCAAAAGCTTTGGCATAGTCAATACAGCAGAAATAGATGTTTTTCTGGAACTCTCTTGTTTTTTTGATGATCCAGCAGATGTTGACAATTTGATCGCTGGTTCCTCTACCTTTCTAAAACCAGCTTGAACATGTGGAAGTTCACAGTTCATGTATTGCTGAAGCCTGGCTTGGAGAATTTTGAGCATTACTTTACTAGTATGTGAGATGAGTGCAATTGTGTGGTAGTTTGAGCATTCTTTGGCAGTGGAAGCAAGAAATAGATTTAAGGGACTAGATCTGATAGAGTGCCTGATGAACTATGGACTGAGGTTCGTGACATTGTACAGGAGACAGGGATCAAGACCATCCCCATGGAAAAGAAATGCAAAAAAGCAAAATGGCTGTCTGGGGAGGCCTTACAAATAGCTGTGAAGAGAAGAGAAGTGAAAAGCAAAGGAGAAAAAGAAAGATATAAGCATCTGAATGCAGAGTTCCAAAGAATAGCAAGAAGAGATAAGAAAGCCTTCCTCAGTGATCAATGCAAAGAAATAGAGGAAAACAACAGAATGGGAAAGACTAGAGATCTCTTCAAGAAAATCAGAGATACCAAGGGAACATTTCATGCAAAGATGGGCTCGATAAAGGACAGAAATGGTATGGACCTAACAGAAGCAGTAGATATTAAGAAGAGGTGTCAGGAATACACAGGAGAACTGTAAAGAAAAGATCTTCACAACCAAGATACTCATGATGGTGTGATCGCTCACCTAAAGCCAGACATCCTGGAATGTAAAGTCAAGTGGGCCTTAGAAAGCATCACTATGAACAAAGCTAGTGGAGGTGATGGAATTCCAGTTGAGCTATTCCAAATCCTGAAAGATGATGCTGTGAAAGTGCTGCACTCAATATGCCAGCAAATTTGGAAAACTCAGCAGTGGCCACAGGACTGGAAAAAGTCAGTTTTCATTCCAATCCCAAAGAAAGACAATGCCAAAGAATGGATGGGCCTAGAGAGTGTCATAAGTTAAGTCAGTCAGGCAGAGAAAAAGAAATATATATGGCATCCTTACTGTGGAATCTAAAACGAAATAATATAAATGAACTACAAAACAGAGAGACTGACAGGGTGAGTCCCTTCACTGTAGAAGGGAGAAAGTATAAACTGACATATTTTATTTCCTTGGGCTCCAGAATTACTGCAGCCAGTGACTGAAGCCATTACATTAAACGATGCTCTTCCTTGGAAAGAAAGCTATGGTAAACATAGTGTACTAAAAAACAGAAACATCACTTTGCTGTTAAAGCCCATACAGTCAAAGCTGTGGCTTTTCCAGTAGTCGTGTACAGATGTGAGAGTTGGACCATAATGAAGGCTGAACACCGAAGAACTGATGTTTTCAAATTGTGGTCCTAGAGAAGATTCTTGAGAGTCCCTTGGACTGCAAGATCAAAGCAGTCAATCCAAAAGGAAATCAACCCTGAACATTCATTGGAAGGGCTGATGCTGAAGCTCCAATACTTTGGCCACCTGATGCAAAGAGCCTATAAAAGACCCTGATGCTGGGAAATATTGATGGCAGGAGGAAAAGGGGATGACAGAATATGAGATGGTTAGATAGCATCATCGACTCAATGGACATTAAATTGAACAAACTCTGGGAGATAGTGAAGGACAGAAGAGTCTAATGTGCTACAGTCCATGAGGAAGCAGAGAGTCATACAGGACTTAGCGACTGAACAACAGCAAAGTAGTAATTTTAGAATGATGTCCTTGAGTTATCACAAGGAGTGTCACATAGCACTTGTATTAATAATTCTCTAAATATTATCATAGGGAGAATCCTAAAGACAGTGCCCTTGACCGATGTGAATGAGTGAGTCCTTTGCTCTGTATATGAGGTCTGGGCCTTTCTGAAATTTTGTAGATAATATTGCAGGAAGGCTTCCTTATACAGTGGGTTTTTCTGTAGATAACTGTGCCTTTGCAGGGTGATTGGGCATATTGGTTTCTTTTCCTGGCATAATAAAGGATGTATTCCAGAAAGGGGAATTATAGTGAATTCTGGAATACAGTATTCCAGAACTGTATCCACAGTTGGCGATGTGGGAAAGCTGTGTGGCTATGTGGTGAGGCAGAATGGTTCCAGCTGGGCTTAGTGGGAGAAACAGAGTAGTTTAGGAATAAACAGGTCCCTTTTTGGTATTGAGGTGGCTCTTTCTGGTTTCCTGAGACAATAATTTGAAAAGAAAAGTGCAGAACAGTCCTCACCAGGTGGCTTTTTGTAGACCTTTCAGCGACAGAGGAGAAGGCTCAGAGATAAGGAGGAAAGGGAAGTGGCAGCCAACTTGAGTGGGGGCTGGGAAGGGGTGGTCTTGCTGGAATGCAGGCTTCCCTTCAGCTTGGTGAGGACTGGAAAAGGGCAGGTGATTCTTCAAAATATCACTCAATTCAGGACCTTTTACTAACCTTCTCCAATGGCTACGACACAGGAAAAAGATTAGTGTCCTGTGCCAAGAAAAATATCAGCCCTGAACTCACCAAACACAACAAAACAGAGAGGATAGAAGACCTGAAAGAGAAGGCTGTCCATCAGGAATGTTGGGGTGGAGGCAAAGAGCATGAGTGCAGCAGCAGTTTAGGTACCTGAAGAGGAAGCGAAGCTTTCAAGCTATGTCCTTACCTCCTGATAAGGATGTTTAATTTAATATGTGCCAAAGAGAATTCCTGATTTCCTTCCCTAAAACCTGCTGTCCTTCAATATTTTCTTAGTTAAAAACAGTTCTTTCATCCATTTGTTTAAAAATTGGGAGTCAATTTTTAAATTGGATTTAAATTTTAAATTGGATTTAAATCCCAGCTGGTCTCAGTAACATTCTTGCCCTCTGCCACATCCCGTATCAGTTCTCCACTCAACAACCAGGGTGATATTTGAAAAATATAAATTAGATTATATCACTTTCTTGCTTAAGATCCCCCAAGTTTTCCCCTTACAGGTGTAGTCAGGTATACATTTCATACCTCAGCTTCGACACCATATTGTCTGTGACAGAAAATAGAGGCTCCAAAAGTGGCAGAATATGACTCTTTTTGCATCTAATCCTCCAGCTCTGGGAAGTCAAGTTAACAAAGTTTGACAGAATATCCCTCAGTTGATTCACAAAATATGAGCTGATTTTTTATTGAGGGAAGTCTAATACTCTTTGTTTCTGGCAGAAATACTTCATTTTGTGTTTAGCAATTAGAAATCTTTTTTTCAACTGAGATTATTTTGGCTCCAAATGCAAGAAACCCAACCAACATTACCTTTAGGAGTAAAAGAAACTGGAATATGAAAATAACAAGTATTCTAATTGTGTGTGGATTCAGTGGCTCAAAAATGTTATCAAAATGCTTTGATCCATCACTAACTCTTCCCATGAGGCTGCCTTTCCCATAGCTCCATATCTTATCCCCTCATCTTAGGAACTTATTCATATATTTTCCTATGGATAAATTTCTTATGATAAAAGCTTTCTCTCATTCTCTCTTTCCCTTTCCACTATATTTCCAAAGTATACTCATATTTCCTAACTATACTTCCTGTCTACACTGATACTGATGAAATATATAGTTTTGTGAACGGTCACTGATCATATTATGCCCTGATTCCTTCATATGGAAGGTGAACATAATGCAAACAAATCAAAGGGCTATTGTGAAGACTAATGAGCTAATGAATATTTAGCATTTGTGGCTATGCTGAGCATAGAGGAATGAGCAATAGATGTTTAACTATATAGCTGCTCATGTAAACAAGTTTATTATATGACAGAGATGGCAGCTCACGTCAATGACTAATACTGAGTTTATTCAATAGAATTTAAGAATAACTAGCTATTCAGTAATTTTTAAAGATGAATTTTAGAGCTCAGCCACACAGCAATCACACAAAAAGTTCTGAATGGATTAAAGAGATAAATGTGTTTTTTTGTCTGGAAACAAATGTGTGTGTATTTATGGTGCTGAGATGAGGAAGTAGGAAAGGAATGTCTATAATAGTAATGTGGGGAGGTGAAGTAGGGGAATTTATGGTAGTAAGATAGGGAAAACAGTCTGAACCAGGACACAAAACACATAGACATAAAGAAAAGATCAAGCTGTTTAATTACCTCAAATTTTAAAGTCATTTTAATAAAAAAAACATGAACAAAATTTAAAAACACTCAAGGAATTAGAATCAAATAGTTATAAAATATGTGTGATGCATAGGATTGATATCCATAATATATGTGAATACCCAAGAATAAGAAAACTTCAAGAAAAAAACAATGTAAAAGTGAATAGATATGTTTACAGACCAGGTACTCTAGATGCTGTAAGAGACGTCAGTGTGATTCCCGGAGGCATCTGGGTTCTTAATCATTGTCTCAAGTCTACAGCTCTAGGTCCAGGAATGTGCTGGACCAGGCTAAAAGTAAGCTGAGTTGCTAAGGGTGATAACTGTGTTCATGCCTGGGTGTATGTCTCCTTACTCTGTAGTCATTTTGAAAACTATAAAACTATGAGATAGATGATGGTCCTGCCCATAGGAAGTGTTCAGTTCAGTTCAGTTCAGTCGCTCACTCGTGTCCAACTCTTTGCGACCCCATGAGTCACAGCACGCCAGGCCTCCCTGTCCATCACCAACTCCAAGAGTTCACTCAGACTCACGTCCATCGAGTCAGTGATGCCATCCAGCCATCTCATCCTCTGTTGTCCCCTTTTCCTCCTGCCCCCAATCCCAGTGTACATGACTTTAATCCACATTGGCCCGTACACTCACACAGCCATCTCAGCCTGACTGAACTGCTGAACTTGGAGGCAGCAGTTTATTTTCCAGAAATTCTGACCCTCACTGATTCAGACTCATTTTCCATAACCAGTAACACACTAAATAAGCTTGGGGGGCTCTGAACATTGAACTTCCACTGTCCTGGATGATCTTGTGGATCCCTCCATGAGGTATTCTTTCGGTCTGCCCTCTGTATTCTTGGAACAGGTTAGTCTCATATGCTTTACCCAAAAGTGGCTTGAACCATCTTTCTACAGTCAGAGACAGATATGAGCACTAAGTTCACATACACAAAGGACACATAAAAGATCAATAATCTTTTTATTACAAAAAGAATTTGTACAAAAGGAATTTCACTCTCAGTGATATCAGGAAGATATACATTAAGGATCTTGTGTGTATTTGAGTTACAAAAAGATAAAAGGAGCAGATATCAAGGAATAGAGATATGTGAACAGACTAGTTCTGTGAACAGACTAGTATCTTCATGGACTGTTTCAATCTCTGTAAATTAATACAGTTATTTTTTGAGAGACGTTTATATTAACACTTGCTAACTGTGGACTTTTTGACCCAGAATTTCAGTTTTTTGTATACACTGATTATATATAAGGCATTCTCCATAAAATACACAAAAATGGAATTAGTGTACTTGGACATTGTTGTTACCACCATGTAATCACTTCTCATTCTCACTGCATTTCACTGAATCTAAGGTGCTGCTGCTGCTGCTGCTGCTGCTAAGTCGCTTCAGTCGTGTCCGACTGTGTGCGACCCCATAGACGGCAGCCCACCAGGCTCCGCCGTCCATGGGATTTTCCAGGCAAGAGTACTGGAGTGGGGTGCCATTTCCTCCTCCAATGCATGAAAGTGAAAAGTGAAAGTGAAGTTGCTCAGTCGTGTCCGACTCTTCACGACCTCATGGACTGCAGCCTACCAGGCTTCTCCGTCCATGGGATTTTCCATGCAAGAGTACTGGAGTGGGGTGCCATTGCCTTCTCCGAATCTAAGGTGCTACAGATTATCAAATACACCAAGAAAGAAAATGCTTAGCCTATTAAGACACCACACATTATCAGTTGTAAGACTTCTGTTCCAGTTACCATGAGTAGAACAAACCAACACAATATTTGGTGACATAGAAGAGCCTTTTATTACATTCAACAGTTCCAAGGGTCAGAAATTCAAACAAGACACAGTAGTATTGGCTTTTCTGTGTTCTAGATTGAAGGAATTCAAATCCCAATAGCTCTAAGCCTGGCAATGACACAAAAACTGGAGATAAAACCACCTAGGCCTTCCTTACTTACAAACCTAGAAATTAGCACTTCTTTATATGGAAACCTCCACTGAGTTCTAAGTCAGAACACACACCAGTGGCCTCACTCTGTAGTCTGTATGCACAAGCCAGTTTTGGCTTCTTCACAGCTTGCAGCCAGGTTTCTAAGAGAACAAGCTAGAATGGCATGACATTTTTACGATGTAGGCTGAAAAGTCACAAAACATCACTTCTAACATACTCAGTTGGTCAAGGAAATTACAAAGTTCCACCCAGTTTCAAGGGATGGGCACACACCTCACCCCTTGAAAACAAAAGTCCAATTATAAGAAGACATTGTCCATCTTTAGAAAATATGATCAGCCACATCCTGTTTTCCAAGATGAACATGGGAAAATGTGCATCTTGATATAAAGAAGACATGATAGAAGTTGAGAGAGTAATATGAATGTTCATAAGCAGAAGGGATAAAGTCCCTGTTCTGAAATAAAGTCCATCTTAAGGGAAAATGAGTCATTCGTTAACAACTTGAACAAAATTGTTCTTTTAAGCATAGCTGCTTCCTTCATTTTTGCATGTCTTCATTAAGCTAGGAGGGAGATATGTGTTGTTTTGGAGCCCATATAAAATAAATTCTGGTTATATTTCTCTATGAACTCAAAGGAAAAGCAAGTGAATTTTCAGATCCCCTTTATGTTGCTGACTCTGTGGTGAGCTGAATCTGCAGACAATTGGACACAGAGACAGTAAGAATGTATGTTGCTGCTCTGATCACTAAGGAAGTGACATCAGCTCTGGAGCCCAGAACCTGGGAAACACTCTCAGGCAAATGACCGGAAGTGGTGATAGTGATATACAAATTACATACTTTGATAGACAACTCTTTGACCAGTCTTTCCCCTTTGACTTTCTAAATTTTTAGGGTTATTGTGATTAAAGAGTCAAAGTTTAGCCCAACTAAAAGAGGCATCCACAATTTGAACCAACACTAATATGCCTCTGTGCTTCCCAGGTGCCTCAATGGTAAAGAACCTGCCCACCAAGCAGGAGACACGGGTTTGAACCCTGGGCCCAAAAGATCCCCTGGAAAAGGAAATGGCAATCCACTCCAGTATGCTTGCCTGGGAAATGCAATGGACAGAGGAGCCTGGCAGGCTACAGTCCATGGGGCTGCAAAAGAGTCAGACACAACTTAGTAACTAAACAATAACAACAATCAAATATGTCTCCCCAGAGAAATTTGATCACTGTGCTCAAGAAGCAAAGGCATGATCTTCATTGCCACTGAATTTGAAAATGCAACCATTTTTTTTAATTTTATTTTATTTTTAAACTTTGCAATATTGTATTAGTTTTGCCAAATATCGAAATGAATCCGCCACAGGTAGGAATTCTATACAAGCAATTTTGTATGAAAGGGATAAGAATAAGACTAGAAACTTCATGTGTTGTTGTTGTTTTTTAGTCACTAAGTCGTGTCGGACTCTTTATGACCACATGGACAGTAGCACGCCAGGCTCCTCTGTCCATGGGATTTTCCAAGCAAGAATACTGGTGTGGGTACCTATCTCCTCCAGGGGATCTTCCCGACCCAAGGATTGAACCGGTGTCTCCTGCATTAGGAGGTGGATTTTTTACTGATGAGCCACCAGTTTGCTAATTTTAAAACAAACATCTCCATGTGAAAAGAATTTTTTCTCAACTCACCTCTTAAGATCATAGAAAAAGCCAAGTAACTGAAAACAAGAATACATGTAGCTGAAAAAAGTATGGAAACAATACCTTATTGTGAAATTATTAAAATAAAGTCAACAAAAGTAGTGAAGGGTAGAATTTTGTTCTTGTTGTTTAGTCACTAAGTCCTGTCCAATTCAATTCAGTTCAGTTCACTCACTTGTGTCCAGCTTTTTGTGACACCAGGGACTGCAGCACTCCAGGCTTCCCTGTCCATCACCAGCTCCCAGAGCTCGCTCAAACTCATGTACATTGAGTCAGTGATGCCATCAAACCATCTCATCTTCTATCATCCCCTTTTCCGCCTCCCTTCAAACTTTCCCAGCATCAGGGTCTTTTCTAAGGAGTCAGTTCTTCTTCTTCACTATGGTCAAATAGAAATTCTCCCAAACTGCATAGCAAAAAACAGAACACGTATCAAAGTTAAAATAAAAACAGGTTTGATTTAGCAAAGAAAATATAACAAATAAATTTCAGATACAGAATGGAGAAAATGAGTGTCTGAATATTCTTATAAAAATTTGCTGTTGATTAATAATCTGAGAAAATGTTTTCTATGTGAACCGTGAACTTCCTGATATTCAAGCTGGTTTTAGAAAAGGCAGAGGAACCAGAGATCAAATTGCCAGCATCTGCTGGACCATGGAAAAGGCAAGAGAGTTCCAGAAAAACATCTATTTCTGCTTTATTGACTATGCCAAAGCCTTTGACTGTGTGCATCACAATAAACTGTGGAAAATTCTGAAAGAGATGGGAATACCAGACCACCTGACCTGCCTCTTGAGAAATCTGTATGCAGGTCAGGAAGCAACAGTTAGAACTGGACATGGAACAACACACTGGTTCCAAAAAGGAAAAGATCAAATACATCAAGGCTGTATATTGTCACCCTGCTTATTTAACTTCTATGCAGAGTACATCATGAGAAATGCTGGGCTGGAAGAAGCACAAGCTGGAATCAAGATTGCCGGGAGAAATATCAATAACCTCAGATATGCAGATGATACCACCCTTATGGCAGAAAGTGAAGAGGAACTCAAAAGCCTCTTGATGAAAGTGAAAGTGGAGAGTGAAAAAGTTGGCTTAAAGCTCAACATTCAGAAAATGAAGATCATGGCATCTGGTCCCACCACTTCATGGGAAATAGATGGGGAAACAGTGGAAACAGTGCCAGACTTTATTTTTCTGGGCTCCAAAATCACTGCAGATGGTGACTGCAGCCATGAAATTAAAAGACGCTTACTCCTTGGAAGGAAAGTTATGACCGACCTAGACAGCATAATCAAAAGCAGGGACATTACTTTGCCAACAAAGGTCCATCTAGTCAAGGCTATGGTTTTTCCTGTGGTCATGTATGGATGTGAGAGTTGGACTGTGAAGAAGGGTGAGCACCGAAGAACTGATGCTTTTGAACTGTGGTGTTGGAGAAGACTCTTGAGAGTCCCTTGGACTGCAAGGAGATCCAACCAGTCCATTCTGAAGGAGATCAGCCCTGGGATTTCTTTGGAAGGAATGATGCTGAAGCTGAAACTCCAGTACTTTGGCCACCTCATGCGAAGAGTTGACTCATTGGAAAAGACTCTGATGCTGGGAGGGATTGGGGGCAGGAGGAGAAGGGTATGACAGAGGTTGAGATGGCTGGATGGCATCACTGACTCGATGGACGAGAGTCTGAGTGAACTCCGGGAGTTGGTGGTGGACAGGGAGGCCTGGTGTGCTGCGATTCATGGTGTTGCAAAGAGTCGGACACGACTGAGCGACTGAACTGAACTGAACTGAACTGAATGTAATTTTCCAAATTCAACTCAAAAAGCTTAGGAAAAGTTGAATAGAAAATAAACATGAGGAGGCGGTCCTAATATGGTGGAGGAATAGGACAGGGAGACTACTTTCTCCCCCACAAATTCATCAATAGAACATTTGAACGCTGAGTAAATTCCACGAAACAACTTCTGAATACTGGCAGAGGACATTAGGCACCCAGAAAAGCAGCCCATTGTCTTTGAAAGGAGGTAGGAAAAAATATAAAAGATAAAAAGAGAGACAAAAGCGGTAGGGATGGAGATCTGTCCCGGGAAGGGAGTCTTAAAAAAAGAGAAGTTTCCAAACACCAGGAAACACTCTCACTGGCGAGTCTGTGGCGAGCCTTGGAACCTCAGAGGGCAACATAACTGGGAGGAAAAATAAATAAATAATTAAAACCCACAGATTGCGTGCCTAAGTCAACTCCCAGAGGAGAAGCAGCACAGAGGCCCGCATCCACCACTAGCAAGCAGGGGCTGGGCAGGGAAGCCCAGGCTGCATTTCCAGTAAGGACCTGGCCTGAATGCCCCAGGGCAACCTGAGGGAACTAACTTGAGATAGCAAACCAGACTGTGAGATAGCTACCCCATGAAAAGCCCTAACCTAAGACACTGCCAGGCCCGCTCACAGAACAAAGGACTTACTAGAGCTAGCCGGCTGCGGACAGGCCCATCCCCCCAGGAGACAGGCAGAGGAGGGCAGTCAGAAATGGAAAGGGGCAATCACAGCCCCAGAGAGGCATCATCTACCAAACTGCAAGCAGGCTTCATTGCTAACCAAGGCTTCTTGGGATTCTGGACGGTCGACATCCACCTGAGAAGGTGCGCCAGTTGTACAACCAGAAAACCGAGCAGCAGGGACGGGGGAGATGATAAATCGCAATGACAGCGCTTGCCAAACTCCTGGTCACCTGAGCTGCTCGGACCTGGGAAGGGCACAAAACGCAGGCCCGAGTCTGCGCGTTTGTGGAGTACCCCAGTACCTGAACCTGAGCGGCTTAGACCTGGGAAGTGCAGGCAACCCAGGGCCAGCCTCAGACAGTTCACGGCAGAGCAACCTAGAGCCTAAGCAATGTAGACAGGGAAAGCACACACGCCATGAGCTGGGGCAAACCCAGTGTGGCCAAGACACTGGGAACACTCCCCACAGATGCCAGTGTCATTTGTTTGCTGCGTTCCTCCATCGCCACAGCCCGACTGAACAGATCAGATCAGTCACTCAGTCGTGTCCGACTCTTTGCAACACCATGAATCGCAGCACGCCAGGCCTCCCTGTCCACCACCAACTCCCGGAGTTCACTCAGACTCTCGTCCATCGAGTCAGTGATGCCATCCAGCCATCTCAACCTCTGTCGTCCCCTTCTCCTCCTGCCACCAATCCCTCCCAGCATCAGAGTCTTTTCCAATGAGTCAACTCTTCGCATGAGGTGGCCAAAGTACTGGAGTTTCAGCTTCAGCATCATTCCTTCCAAAGAAATCCCAGGGCTGATCTCCTTCAGAATGGACTGGTTGGATCTCCTTGCAGTCCAAGGGACTCTCAAGAGTCTTCTCCAACACCACAGTTCAAAAGCATCAGTTCTTCGGCGCCCAGCCTTCTTCACAGTCCAACTCTCACATCCATACATGACCACAGGAAAAACCATAGCCTTGACTAGATGGACCTTTGTTGGCAAAGTAATGTCCCTGCTTTTGATTATGCTGTCTAGGTCGGTCATAACTTTCCTTCCAAGGAGTAAGTGTCTTTTAATTTCATGGCTGCAGTCACCATCTGCAGTGATTTTGGAGCCCAGAAAAATAAAGTCTAGCACTGTTTCCACTGTTTCCCCATCTATTTCCCATGAAGTGGTGGGACCGGATGCCATGATCTTTGTTTTCTGAATGTTGAGCTTTAAGCCAACTTTTTCACTCTCCACTTTCACTTTCATCAAGAGGCTTTTGAGTTCCTCTTCACTTTCTGCCATAAGGGTGGTATCATCTGCATATCTGAGGTTATTGATATTTCTCCCGGCAATCTTGATTCCAGCTTGTGTTTCTTCCAGTACAGCGTTTCTCATGATGTACTCTGCATAGAAGTTAAATAAACAGGGTGACAACATACAGCCTTGACATACTCCTTTTCCTATTTGGAACCAGTCTGTTGTTCCATGTCCAGTTCTAACTGTTGTTTCCTGACCTGCATACAAATTTCTCAAGAGGCAGGTCAGGTGGTCTGGTATTCCCATCTCTTGAAGAATTTTCCACAGTTTATTGTGATCCACACAGTCAAAGGCTTTGGCATAGTCAATAAAGCAGAAATAGATGTTTTTCTGGAACTCTCTTGCTTTTTCCATGATTCAGCGGATGTTGCCAATTTGATCTCTGGTTCCTCTGCCTTTTCTAAAACCAGCTTGAACATCAGGAAGTTCAGAATGATCTCTGTTCATTTCCAAGACAAACCATTCAATATCACAGTAATCCAAGTCTATGCCTCAACCAGTAACGCTGAAGAAGCTGAAGTTGAACGGTTCTACGAAGACCTACAAGACCTTTTAGAACTAACACCCAAAAGAGATGTCCTTTTCATTATAGGGGACTGGAATGCAAAAGTAGAAAGTCAAGAAACACCTGGAGTAACAGGCAAATTTGGCCTTGGAATACGGAATGAAGCAGGGCAAAGACTGATAGAGTTTTGCCAAGAAAATGCACTGGTCATAACAAACACCCTCTTCCAACAACACAAGAGAAGACTCTATACATGGACATCACAAGATGGTCAACACCAAAATCAGATTGATTATATTCTTTGCAGCCAAAGATGGAGAAGCTCTATACAGTCAGCAAACACAAGACCAGGAGCTGACTGTGGCTCAGACCATGATCTCCTTATTGCCAAATTCAGACTTAAATTGAAGAAAGTAGGGAAAACCACTAGACCATTCAGGTATGACCTAAATCAAATCCCTTATGATTATACAGTGGAAGTGAGCAATAGATTTAAGGAACTAGATCTGATAAGATAGAGTGCCTGATGAACCAACTGAACAAGTGAGCCTAAAAAAGTGTCCACCACCGCCCCCTTGTGTCAGGGCGGAATTTAGACACTGAAGAGACCAGCAAACAGAAGCTAAAACAGAGGGAACCACCTAGGAAGTGACAGGTGCAATAGATTAAAACCCTGTAGTTAGCATCAACTACATAGGAAGGGGCCTATAGATCTTGAGAAGTATAAGCCGGATCAAGGAACTATCTGAAAATTAAATGACCCTACACTGTCCACAACAACACCAGAGAAAGTCCTAGATATATTTTTACTATTATCATTCTTTAAATTTAAAAAAAAAATTTTTTTTATTTTTAAGTACACTACTACTCCTTTCATTTTCATTTTTATAACCTACTAGTACTTTGCAAAAAAAAAAAAGACCCTATTTTTTAAAGCAAACTTCATATATATATTTTCTAATTTTTGTGACTTTTTTTCTTTAATATTGTTATTTTTGAGAATCCAACCTCTACTCTAGATTTTTTATCTTTGCTTTTTGGTATTTGTTATTAATTTTGTACCTTTAAGAACCCAATCTTTAGTACCCATTTTACTTCGGAGCGAGATTACTGGCTTGACTGCTCTCTCCCTCTTTGGACTCTCCTTTTTCTCCAGCAGGTCGCCTCTATGTCCTCCCTCCCCCTTCTCTTCTCTAGCCAACTCTGTGAATCTCTTTATATTTTCTGGACTGTGGAGAACACTTAGGGAACTGATTACTGGCTGGATCTGTCTCTCTCCTTTTGATTCCTCCCTTTATCGTCCTGGCCACATTTGTCTCCTTCCTCCTTCTTCTCTTCTCTGTATAACTACGTGAACATCTCTGAGTGGTCCAGACTGTGGAGAGCACATAAGGAAGTGATTACTGGCTAGCTTGCTCTTTCCTCTTTTGATTCCCCCTCTTCTCCTCCTGGTCAACTCTATCGCCCTCCTCCCTCTTCTATTCTCCATGTAACTCTGTGAACCTCTCTGGGTGTCCCTCACTGTGGAGAAACTTTTCATCTTTAATCTAGATGTTTTATCATTGATGCTGAATAGATGGAGAAGTCTTGAGGCTACTGCAAGAATAAGACTGAAAACCAGAGGCAGGAGGCTTAAGTCCAAATCCTGAGAACTCCTGGCTCCAGGGAACATTAATCAATAGCAGTTCATCAAACGCCTCCATACCTACACGGAAACCAAGCACCACCCAAGGGCCAACAGTTCCAGAGCAAGACATACCATGCAAATTCTCCAGCAACACAAGAACGTAGCCCTGAGTTTCAATATGCAGGCTGCCCAAAGTCACTCCAAACCCATTGACATCTCATAACTAATTACTGGACACTTCATTGCACTCCAGAGAGAAGAAATCCAGCTTCACCCACCAGAACACCGACACAAGCTTCCCTAACCAGGAAACCTTGACATGCCACCTGCCCAACCCACCCACAGTGAGAAAACTCCACAATAAAGAGAACTCCACAAACTGCCAGAATACAGAAAGGCCACTCCAAACACAGCAATATAAACAAGATGAAGAGGCAGAGAAACACCCAGCAGGTAAAGGAACAGGATAAATGCCCACCAAACCAAACAAAACAGGAAGAGATAGGGAATCTACCTGATAAAGAATTCCAAATAATGATAGTGAAAATGATCCAAAATCTTGAAAACAAAATGGAGTTACAGATAAATAGCCTGGAGACAAGGATTGAGAAGATGCAAGAAAGGTTTAACAAGGACCTAGAAGAAATAAAAAAGTTAATATATAATGAATAATGCAATGAATAAGATCAAAAACACTCTGAAGGGAACCAACAGTAGAATAATGGAGGCAGAAGATAGGATAAGTGATGTAGAAGATAGAATGGTAGAAATAAATGAAACAGAGGGGGGGAAAAGAAAAAGAAATTAAAAGAAATTAGGACAATCTCAGAGACCTCTGGCACAATGTTAAATGCCCCAACATTCTAATCATAGGAGTCCCAGAAAAAGAAGACAAAACAAAAGACCATGATAAAATACTTGAGGAAATAATAGTTGAAAACGGGGGAGGAAATACTCACCCGAGTCCAAGAAACCCAGAGAGTCCCAAACAAGAAAAACCCAAGGAGAAACACCCCAAGACACATATTAATCAAATTAACAAAGATCAAACACAAAGAACAAATATTAAAAGAAGCAAGGGAAAAACAACAAATAACACACAAGGGGATTCCCATAAGGATTACAGCTGATCTTTCAATAGAAACTCTTCAGGCCACGAGGGAATGGCAAGACATATTTAAAGTGATGAAAGAAAATAAACTACAGCCCAGATTACTGTACCCATCAAGGATCTCATTCAAATATGAAGGAGAAATCAAAAGCTTTACAGACAAGCAAAAGCTGAGAGAATTCAGCACCACCAAACCAGCTCTCCAACAAATTCTAAAGGATCTTCTCTAGACAGGAGACACAAAAACAGTGTATAAAGTTGAACCCAAAACAATAAAGTAAATGGCAATGGGATCATACTTATCAATAATTACCTTAAACATAAATGGGTTGAATGCCCCAACCAAAAGACAAAGACTGGCTGAATGCATACAAAAACAAGACCCCTATATATGTTGTCTACAAGAGACCCACCTCAAAACAGAGGACACATACAGACTGAAAGTGAAAGGCTGGAAAAAGATATTCCATGCAAATAGAGATCAAAAGAAAGCAGGAGTAGCAATACTCATATCAGATAAAATAGACTTTAAAACAAAGGCTGTGGAAAGAGACAAAGAAGGACAATATATAATGATCAAAGCATCAATCCAAGAAGAAGATATAACAATTATAAATATATATGCACACAACATAGGAGCACCACAATATGTAAGACAAATGCTAGCAAGTATGAAAGGGGAAGTTAACAATAACACAATAACAGTGAGAGACATTAATACCCCACTCACACCTATGGATAGATCAACTAAACAGAAAATTAACAAGGAAACACAAACTTTAAATGATACAATAGACCAGTTAGACCTAACTGATATCTATAGGACATTTCACCCCAAAACAATGAATTTCACCTTTTTCTCAAGCACACATGGAACCTTCTCCAGGATAGATCACATCCTGGGCCATAAATCATTCCAAGAATCTTTTCTGACCACAGTGCAGTAAGATTAGATGTCAATTACAGGAGAAAAACAATTAAAAATTCCAACATATGGAGGCTGAACAGCACACTGCTGAATAACCAACAAATCACAGAAGAAATCAAAATATGCATAGAAACGAATGAAAATTAAAACACAACAACCCAAAACCTATGCTGCTACTGCTGCCAAGCCACTTCAGTCATGTCCGACTCTGTGTGACCCCATAGACAGCAGCCCACCAGGCTCCCCCATCCCTGGGATTCTCCAGGCAAGAATACTGGAGTGGGTTGCCATTTCCTTCTCCAATGCATGAAAGTGAAAAGTGAAAGTGAAGTCACTCAGTTGTGTCCGACCCTCATCGACCCCATGGACTGCAGCCTACCAGGCTCATCCGTCCATGGGATTTTCCAGGCAAGAGTACTGGAGTGGGATGCCATTGCCTTCTCCCCAAAACCTATGGGACACTGTAAAAGCAGTGATAAGGGGAAAGTTCATAGCAATACAGGCATACCTCAAGAAACAAGAAAAAAGTCAAATAAATAACCTAACTCTACACCTAAAGCAACTAGAAAAGGAAGAAATGAAGAACCCCAGGGTTAGTAGAAGGAAAGAAATCTTAAAAATTTTGGCAGAAATAAATGCAAAAGAAACAAAGAGACTATAGCAAAACTCAACAAAGCCAAAAGCTGGTTCTTTGAGAGGATAAATAAAATTGACAAACCATTAGCCAGACTCATCAAGAAACAAAGGGAGAAAAATCAAATCAATAAAATTAGAAATGAAAATGGAGACATCACAACAGACAACACACAAATACAAAGGATCATAAGAGACTACTATCAGCAATTATATACCAATAAAATGAACAACGTGGAAGAAATGAACAAATTCCTAGAAAAGTACAACTTTCCAAAACTGAGCCAGGAAGAAATAGAAAATCTTAACAGAGCCATCACAAGCATGGAAATTGAAACTGTAATCAGAATTCTTCCAGCAAACAAAAGCCCAGGTCCAGATGGCTTCACAGCTGAATTCTACCAAAAATTTAGAGAAGAGCTAACACCTATCCTACTCAAACTCTTCCAGAAAATTGCAGAGGAAGGTAAACTTCCAAACTCATTCTATGAGGCCACCATCACCCTAATACCAAAAGCTAACAAAGATGCCACAAAAAAAGAAAACTACAGGCCAATATCACTGATGAACATAGATGCAAAAATCCTTAACAAAATTCTAGCAATCAGAATCCAACAACACCCTAAAAAGATCATACATCATGGCCAAGTGGGCTTTATCCCAGGGATGCAAGGATTCTTCAATATCCACAAATCAATCAATGTAATACACCACATTAACAAATTGAAAAATAAAAGCCATATGATTATCTCAATAGATGCAGAGAAAGCCGTTGACAAAATTCAACATCCATTTATGATTAAAAAAAATACCCTCCAGAAAGCAGGAATAAAAGGAATATACCTCAACATAATAAAAGCTATATATGACAAACCCACAGCAAACATTATCCTCAATGGTGAAATATTGAAAGCATTTCCCCTAAAGTCAGGAACAAGACAAGGGTGCCCACTTTCACCACTACTATTCAACATAGTTTTGGAAGTTTTGGCCACAGCAATCAGAGCAGAAAAAGAAATAAAAGGAATCCACATTGGAAAAGAAGAAGTAAAACTCCCACTCTCTGCAGATGACATGATCCTCTACATAGAAAACCCTAAAGACTCCACCAGAAAATTACTAGAGCTAATCAATGAATATAGTAAAGTTGATTGATATATATCAACTTTATATAGTGAAGTTGATTGATTTATATCCTTGAATCATATGGCAGGATATAAAATCAACACACAGAAATCCCTTGCATTCCTGTACACTAATAATGAGAAAACAGAAAGAGAAATTAAGGAAACAATTCCATTCACCATTGCAACGAAAAGAATAAAATACTTACGAATATATCTACCTATAGAAACAAAAGACCTATATAGAGAAAACTATAAAACACTGGTGAAAGAAATCAAAGAAGACACTAATAGATGGAGAAATATACAGTGTTCATGGATCAGAAGAATAAATATAGTGAAAATGAGTATACTACCCAAAGCAATCTATAGATTCAATGCAATCCCTATCAAGCTACCAACAGTATTTTTCACAGACCTAGAACATTTTTATAGAAATACAAAAAAAAATCTTGAATAGCCAAAGCAATCTGGAGAAAGAAGAATGGAACTGGAGGAATCAACCTGCCTGACTTCAGGCTCTACTACAAAGCTATAGTCAATCGAGACAGTATGGTACTGACACAAAGACAGAAACATAGATCAATGGAGCAAAATAGAAAGCCTAGAGATAAATCCACACACCTATGGACACCTTATCTTTGACAAAGGAGGCAAGAATATACAATGGAGAAAAGACAATCTCTTTAACAAGCGGTGCTGGGAAAACTGGTCAAACACTTATAAAAGAATGAAACTAGAACACTTTCTAACACTATACACAAAAATAAACTCAAAATGGATTAAAGATCTAAATGTAAAACCAGAAACTATAAATCTCCTAGAGGAAAACATAGGCAGAACACTCTCTGACATAAATCACAGCAGGACCCTCTATGACTCACCTCCCAGAGTAATGGAAATAAAAGCAAAAATAAACAAATGGGAATTAATTAAAAGCTTTTGCACAAGGAAGAGAACTATAAGCAAGGTGAAAAGACAGCCTTCAGAATGGGAGAAAATAATAGCAAATGAAGCAACTGACAAAGAATTGATCTCAAAAATATACAAGCAACTCCTGCAGCTCAATTCCAGAAAAATAAACGACCCAATCAAAAACTGGGCCAAAGAACTAAACAGACATTTCTCCAAAGAAGAAATACAGATGGTTAACACATGAAAAGATGCTCAACATCATTCATTATCAGAGAAATGCAAATCAAAACCACAATGAGGTACCATTTCACACCTGTCAGAATGGCTGCTATCCAAAAGTCTACGAACAATGAATGCTGGAGAGGGTGTGGAGAAAAGGGAACCATCTTACACTGTTGGTGGGAATGCAAATGCAGCAGCAGATGACATGTGATGTGGAGGATCTTGTCATATGCTTGTTGCCATCAGTTTTCTTTGCTGAGTTATATGCTATGGTTTTTGGTTCATTTTTAATCAAGTTGTTGTTTTATTATTGTTGAGCTTTAAGAATTCTTTACATATTTTGGATAATGGTCTTTTATCAGATGTGTCTTTTGCAAATATTTCTCCCAATCTATGACTCCTCTTCCAACTCTCTTGACTCTTTTTTCAGGGCAAAAGTTTTTAATTTTAAAGAATCCAGCTTATTAGCTATTTTTTTCATGCATTTTATATTTGATGTGATATCTAAAAAGACATGCTTTACAAAAAAATTAAAATAGTCATCACTGGCAGATAGCCAGCATTCAAAATCCCCACCTCTTTGTAATCACCTTCTAGTGTAATCTCTTACTATATCACACCAGGATTAGCCTGTGTGACTAATAGAATATGGCAGAAATGGTAGTATGTCCCTCATAATATTGAGCTATAAAGGACATTGTGGCTTCATCAGGGTCACTCTTTCTTGCCCTGTCTGTCCGTCTCTCTCTCTCTCTCTCTCATTAGTTGCTTTGGGAGAAGCCAGGAGCCTGAGCCCTGTAGAGAAGACCCATCCTTTACAAGTGAGTCCCTTGGAGGCTCCCTCATTTGGTTTCACAGAAGGGAAAGCACAAGAGGGGAAAAGAAGAAGAAATCTTGTACTTCCAGTACTTCCCACTTGACTTCTTTTCTTTTTCATTCCTTTTTTGTTGTTGTTGATGTTGTTGCACTGGGTCTTCATAGCAGCATGCAGGTTCTCTAGCTGTGGCATGGGCTTAGTTGCCCTGCCATATGTGGAATCTTAGTTCCCCAACCAAGGATTGAACCCACATTCCCTGCATTGGAATGTGGATTTTCAACCATTGAACCACCAGGGAAGTCCCCTACCTGACCGCTGATAACATCTTCACTATCCCCAAATTGTTTCTAACCTGGCCTGAGGTGGGGTGAATGACAAGGGTGGGTCTGCTTCCTCACAGTAAGCCCTGCACTAAGGTGTCAAGCTCCAGGTACTAAAGAGTCTTTGGGGTGGGGGTGTGTCTGTGTGTGTGTGTTCGTGTGTGTGTGTGCTCAGTTGTGTCTGATTCTTTGTGACCCCATGGACTATAAACCTCCAGGCTCTGCTGTCCATGGAATTTTTCAGGCAAGAATACTGGAGTGGCTTGCCATTTCCTCCTCCAGGGGATCTTCCTGATCCAAGGATAGAACCCACAGCTCCGTTGGCTCCAGTGGCTCCCGTGGCTCCTGCATTGGCAGGCGGATTCTTTGTCACTGTGCCACCTGGGAAGACCAAAAGAGGCTTTGGTAGTGACTATTTTTAGAATGAGAAAGATTTCATTTATAAGTGTATCCTATAATTGCCAAGGTAAACTCTACTCCGTAACTAAAATCACCTGTTAATCACTTACAGTTCCTTCCTTGAAAACCTTTTTGTTTTCCTGGAGTTAATAATTATCTTTTTCTTCATTTGCTTGGTTTTCTTTAACATCTAAGTCTTCCTGCAACTGTCAACCGACCCATAAAAATCTCTCTCAACACAATTTTCCTCACCTTTAAACCTATCAGATAATTTGCTTTTGTCCTGGAAATTCCCTTTTCTCCTTCTTAAGTAGGATGATGTACATCCTGAGTTAAAGCCTTTCTCTTTTTCTTGGTTTTCTTCTTTGTTGGGTGAAATACATCCTACCATATCTTCTTACAAATGAGTGCATGACAAGCAAAGTATTTTGAGATTTTTATGTCTGAGAATGACTTTACTCTAGCCTCATGCTCAATTCATAATCTGACTAGATATAAGATTCTAGGTTAAAATTATTTTTACTCAGAAGTTTTACAGGACAAATCCCTGAATTCCCACTGTTTTTCCACTATCATTCTGATTCTCAATTCTTTGCATATGACTGCTTTTCTCACTGAGAACTTCAGTATCATCTTTGTATCCCTAAAATTTAATTGGATATAAATTGGTTGATGTGGATATTTTTTCCATTTATTGTACGGGGCACTCAGTATTCCAAGATGGTCTCCTGTCCTGCGGTCTGCACTTCAGAAGGGGTCCCATGCGAACACCAAAACAAAGGCATTATTTTTTCCTTTCACTCTCATTAGAAAATATTTTTAAAGTTCAGAAAGTACATTTAAAAACAAGAATTGTGAGAGAGAGGCACAGATTGAACATGGGACCCCCAAGGCCTGAGTACACAGGATTGAGCATGTGTTAAAAGGTTCAGCATAAGTGCACATCTTCTGTCCTGGTATATCAGGCAACAACAACAGCAACAAAAACTATTTTTGCATAAACTTAGTGAAGTGAAGTAGCTCAGTCATGCCCGACTCTTTGTGACCCCATGGATAGTAGCCTGCACCAAGCTCCCCCGTCCACGGGATTTTCAAGGCAAGAGTACTGGAGTGAGTTGCCATTTCCTTCTCCAGGGAATCTTTCCAACCCAGGGATCGAACCCAGGTCTCTCACATTGTAGACAGACGCTTTACCATCTGAGCCACCAGGGAAGTCCTTAACTTCCCTGTGCATAAACTTAGTCACCTAAGTGACTAAGTGCATAAACTTAGTCACCTCAAATCAACCAAAAACACATCCAGGTGGACAGGTTCGCCCACCCCACTACTGTAACTACATTCCCAGTCACCCCTGTGCTCAGTGGTATATTTAGGAGAGATGCTTAAAAGTTCCTGGAAATCCTTTTCCAGAACTGAGACAAGAGGAAGGGAAACTTGTCCAGCAAGTTCCCACAGGAGCTTAACCAGGTCAGTCCTGGGCCTGACTGGCCTCCAACCTGCTGTTCTGCAGACACCCTGCCCCAACCTCCCTGAGCTTGCAAGGACGACCCAAGATAATTCATGGCTCACTTGGTCTCTAGGCTTGGTCGAAAGGACAGTTTCCAAGGAACAGGCTTTGGGAGTCAGACAGCTTAGGAAACTCAACCTGAACCTAGGGTCTAACTTGCTTGTAACCTGTGAATATTCAGAGTTATGTATGCAGGCCTCCATTTGTATTCCTGCACTGGATTCTGCAATGTTAAGTGTAAGCCTGTGGATAATAATTGGACAGTTTCAGCATGGAGGAACATCCTTAAGTTCTTGAAAATGTATCAAACCACTTCACTTATCATTCCTTTCCCACTATATTCTATTTTCTCTGAACTTTGTGTTAGTTGAATTTTTTCTCACCTGTTGACCATGCCTTTGAATTTCTGTTCTATTTTAATGAAGAAGTTCCTTAACTTCATGTTCCATTTAACTTACCATCAACTGTATTTACAAGGGCCAATATTTCTTTTCATCTTCTAGTTGATTGTTTAATAGCATCGCAGTCTTGTTTCACGGAGAAGGCAATGGCAACCCACTCCAGAACTCTTGCCTGAAAAATCCCATGGATGGAGGGGCCTGGTGGGCTGCAGTTCATGGGGTCGCTAGGAGTCAGACACAACTGAGCAACTTCACTTTCACTTTTCACTTTCATGCATTGGAGAAGGAAATGGCAACCCACTCCAGTGTTCTTGCCTGGAGAATCTCAGGGATGGGGGAGCCTGGTGGGCTGCCGTCTATGGGGTTGCACAGAGTCGGACATGACTGAAGCGACTTAGCAGCAGCAGCATTCTTATTTCAAGGATGCAATGTGTATTTTTGTCTCTCAGAATATATTAATTACAGTTTCTTAAAGGTTTCTTCTACTCCTCATATTGTCTATTTCCTCTGAATTCTTTTACTCTTTCTTTACTTGAGCTTTATTTGATAGAGATTTTCCTCAGATGTCTGATGATTGTTTACTGTTCACATGTCAGAGTTAGATACTAAGAGGACCAGAAAACTCTATGTGCATGAAAAGAATTTTTGTAGAATCTTGTGCCTCACAGTAGGATGATTGAATGGCGTGATAGCTTGTTGAGACTTATTTCCAGGTGCTGTCTCTTAGATAGCCCTGAATCTTCAGAAGAATCTTCCATCTCCTGTTTGGGAAGCATAATCCTCATACTGGCACTTTGGAGCTGACCAGAAGTTGGACACCCTCCATCTATTATAATTTGTATTTATCTGTAAAGGTTTTTTTTAATATGCTTAGTCACTCAGTCATGTCTGACTCTTTGTGACCCCATGAACAGTAGCCCACCAGGCTCCTCTATCCATGGGATTCTCCAGGCAAGAATACTGGAGTGGGTTGCCATTTCTTTCTCCATTTTTTGATGTAGACCATGTTTAAAGTCTTTATGGAGTTTGTTACAATATTGCTTCTGTTTTCTGTTTTGACTTTTTGGCCCTGAGGCATGTGGGATCTTTTCTCCCCAGCCAGGGATCAAACCCATACCCTGTGCATTGGAAAGTCAAGTCTTAACCACTGGACCACCAGGGACATCCCATCTCCATTTATTTTATAGGCTTTCATTGACTGTCCAGTTTTTAATAGAATCTCACTTGTATCTTCTAATGTAACAGTTGTCCTCAAGTCTAGTGCCTCTCTGATTCAGTTTTCCTATAGAATAAACCTACTCTCTCCACTGCAACAAGAGAGGATATGAACCTGTTTCCTACCACCTGTCTCCCCACCATCATCACTCCTCCTGTAATCTAATCTCACCAGGGTTCTGTAAGACCATCTGCTTACTTCTATTTGGTACCACTGTACCCACCCTCAGATGTGCACAGCTAGTGGAGTGTTACCTTTCTCCTTTCTGGTATATCACTAGCCAATTTGCCAGTTTCCCATCTGTGTGTATGTATGTATGTGTATATATATATATATTTACAGTCTGAATATATTATGGCTTTTAATTGTACTATATATTTTATCAAAGATGATATTGCATTTCTGTTTCTTTACCTGTTGTTTTTGTTTAGACTTTGAGGAAAAAAAAGGATAGGAAATGTTTTACTATTAACCGTTAAGTCACTCTCAGCTATATTTTAAGAAAGCAGTTGACCAATAGGCTAAGAAAGCAAAGCAAAAAATGGCTGCCTGCCAAAGATTTATAAACCAAGACTCCTGTTCCCATCCTTCCACTCAAACAGCTCACACCAGGGTAATGAATGACTTTCAAGTTGCTGAAGTCAATGGACATTTTTCAGTCATTATCTTAACTTGCTTCTCAGGAACAATAGGACATTTCATCCTATTTAAACACTCTTCCCTTTGGCTCCATGATGCTGTATATACCTGTTTCATATCTAACTCTCTGATTGCTCTTCTTACTTCTTTCATTTATCAAATATTTATCAAATATTTCTTGAGTCCCTCCTATATACCAGCTATTCCACCAGGAGTTTAGGATGTAATGATGAATACAAAATCCTGATTCCCACTATCTAGGATTTAAAGCCTTGCATGTGCTTTGCAGATGCATCTGCTTACATTTAGCCATGAAATTATGAAATTCCTCTAATTTTGTTTTAGATTATTTTCTCATTATGTACTATCATCTTAGAAATTTTCATCCTTTAAAAAAAACAGTGACAGGTATGTTAATCAACTTCATTGTGGTAATCATTTCACTATGCATGTGTATATCAAATCATCATACACTTTAATTCTATACAATATTTTTTATGGAACATTTTACAAACTTTTGTATCATTCTTGCCCAATGAATATGTTAAATTACACAGCAAAGGGAGGAATAAAGGTCATTAGTCAATTGACCTTGAAATAGAGATTTTCCTAGAGTATCCAGGTAGGGGCTCAGATGTGGAAGACAAGGGACAGCATGGTAGGTATTGGTGACTCTGTGATATATTATGAGAATCAGTCAACTTTTGCTGGCTTCAAAGACATAAGAGGGCTATGGGAAGTGGGAAAAGAAATTGATTCTTCCAGAAAGTATCCAGAAAGAAACTCACCCCTGCCAACATGTTGTCTTTTTTTTTAATATAAATTTATTTATTTTAATTGGAGGCTAATTATGATATTGTATTGGTTTTGCCATACATCATCATGAATCCGCCATGGGTGTACACATGTTTCCCATCCTGAACCCCCCTCCCACCTCGCTCCCCATACCATCCCTCTGGGTCATCCCAGTGCACCAGCCCCGAGCATCCTGTATCATGAAACTCAGTGAGATACCTTTCAGAATTGTGAGCTACAAAACTATAAAATAAGAGGTTTATATATTATTTTAATCTACTACGTTTGTGGTAATTTGTTATACTAGGAATAGAAACACCAATATATTTTCCACAGGCTCATTTCATACTTTGCTGTGGCTGGAAAGAGTCAGGGTCTGATTACAGAAGTCCCTTGGACAGCAAAAAGATCAAACCAGTCAATCCTAAAGGAAATCAGCCCTGAATATTCATTGGAAGGACTGACGCTGAAGTTGAAGCTCCAATACTTTGGCCACCTGATGTGAAGAGCTGACTCATTGGAAAAGACCTTAATGCTGGGAAAGATTGAGGATAGGCAGAGAAGGGGAAAACAGGGAATGAGATGATTGGATGACCTCATCGACTCAATGGACATGAGTTTGAGCAAACTGGGAGATAGTGAAGGACAGAAAATTCTGGCATGCTGCAGTCTATGGGGTTGCAAAGAGTTGGACACGACTCAGCAATTAAACAACATAAAGTGTGTATCAGAGAGGAATAAAATGGCTATTGGTATGAAAACAAGGCAACTAAACAATATGTTGCCTTGTAAAATAACCTCCCCCCTCAAAATTCAGTCAGTGCAGATGAACATGTATTGAGCCTGTTTTAAATGGGACATGTTTGAGAGATGCTTTTCTTCTGTCTGTGTATTGTCAATCCGTGCCACTCTGTTTATCCTCAAGTGGGTACATTCCGCATCTCACTAGTCTTTTATAATTATCCAAGCTCCTATGATGGAATGGAAGTCTTGTTCAAAGGCTCAGAACCTTCTTGGAAAATTGTGGTTAATAGAGCAACAGTCACAGGTATGAGAATCTGCTTCATTTTCTAAACTGAAAAACAAAACAAAAACAAAGAAACATGAGTTCCCAAGAGACAAGAACCTAGTGTTCAAAGATCAGGCTCATCTTTCCAATTTCCCACTGTGACCATGGGCATGTGACTTAATTTCTTAAAGGTGTAAATTTCTTATTCTCCCTCCTCTTCTTTGAGCCTTAAGCAATATACCTGCACACCATCCAGGTTTACATTTTACTACATGAAGAAAGCACTTTAGAAATTTCCCAAAAAGCCAGAAGAGAGGCAGAGTATTAAACAGGGACCTCCTAATTGAGGGCTTCTGGGTTTTATGACTTTTAATTGAGTTATGCTGCTGCTGCTGCTAAGTTGCTTCAGTTGTGTCCGACTCTGTGCGACCCCATGGACTGCAGCTTACCAGGCTCCTCCGTCCATTATATATATTTATAAATCAGAAAATCTGATGCCTTTTCCTCGGGCTGTCCCTTAAAAACATTCCATGGACTGGACTAGAATCCTTATATTAGAGAGACAGGAAATCTTGAAAAACTCAGAAGAGAGAACTTGTTTATCCTATGCCTATTCAATGACTGAAAATCCAGACAGTTAGACTTGGAAGGTAAACCTCAGAGAGGAAAAAAGCTGTCTTTCATCTCTGTATTAAAATTATAGCTGATCTCAACATCTTGAAAGTTTTAAATCGGAATCCTTTCCAAGTGGATTAATACCAGCATTGAAAATGGTATGAAATTCCTAATAAGGTATTGGAGACAAGAGAGAAGAAACTTACCAAAAAACACTGCATTGGACTTGTTCCTTCCCGTAGAGATACTGGGTCATCTGTAATTAAGAAATGGCTTTTATTCACTTCCAGTAAATATCATTCAGAATGTATCTTTAATTCAGCTCACAGCCTCAAGTAGCCCCCTAGGAAATGTAGGACTCCACTGAGAATGGCAGCAAAACCTCCCTCCTCCTAACTACCAAGTCACTCTGCCATGCCTGAAGTCCTACCAGTGGAAATGAAGCACAACAGCACTTCATGAGAAAGATTTGGTTACAGGGCTGGTCTCCACTGACACTGGAAGAAGTCCCTGAGAGTCGCACATGACTGGTCATACCTTCATGTGAAGAACCATATTCTCTCTTCTCCCCCAAAAGTAGATTCAGCTAGTGAACATGGTGCCTGGCTGAGAACGGTGTAGACATGGTAAGAGTACCTACCCCAGTCCCACTTCTTGAATCTGTCCTGGAGTGCCTCCCAAGAAAAAAATCCCTCAGAGACCAAGAAGAGCAAAAAAGAGAGGTCTTTGAACTTGCCTTATGCTTCAGTCACAGGCTCTTCAGAATAACCAGCAGTGACACCTTCTAGAAATAAAGGAGTAAATTTCCTGATTTAAAAGGTTAAAATCTCCATAGATTTACTCTTCCTATTAAAAACCAAAGCTTCTCAATATATACATGTATCAAATAATTGTTACACACCATAAACTTATAAAATATTTTATGGCAATTATATCAATAAAACTGGGGGGAAAACTATTAAAAAATAAATGTATTATAGGAAAAACAAAACTGCAAAGCTTATTGGTAATTGGCACAGTTAAAAGGATCTCTAGATAAACAGGTTAGAGGGTCCAATACATTAGCAGAAATGACCAAATAGATCTGGGCCATAAGACTGTTTCATACTCCTACAGTCAAACACGAGTGTTTTCCTAATATCCCATGGGATGGAGGTGGTGGTGGGGATGCAGGAGGGACAAAGAACTAACTCACATTAACTTTTCAATCAATTACTGGGTAGTTAGAGCATAGTACTCAGGTGGAACTCCATTTTGCAAATGAGGTATACTCTACAAGGAAGATAATTAGTAGAAAAGGAAGAATTTAAAGCCAGAAAACCAATCTTATTTAACTGGCCCTTTGAAAGTGAAAGTGAAAGTGAAGTCGCTCAGTCGTGTCCGACTCTTTGCGACCCCGTGGACTATTGCCCACCAGGCTCCTCTGTCCATGGGATTCTCCAGGCAAGAATACTGGAGTGGGTTGCCATTTCCTTCTGCAGGGGATCTTCCTGACCCAGGGATCAAACCCAGGTCTCCTGCATTGCAAGCAGACGCTTTAACCTCTGAGCCACCAGGGAAGCCCTTTGGCCTCCATTAAAATACAATTTCTAGATTCCTTCAACTAGTATCTAAAGTACACCGTATGCTTAGAGCTGTGTTGCAAAACAGTAGATCTCAATCAATGTTGGCTATTATTTAAGACATAAGAATCAGACTGTTTAGAAATTTACATTTGCAAGTAAGAACCAAGGGTCTTTCTTAGCAAAAATTGCAGGCATTCCCTCAGACTATTGGGGTTTGTTTGTAGGGGTAGAAAGCATTGAAATCTTACGAACTCTTGGCTGAGTGGCAGGCAGAAAATTGGAAAATAATGGTGGCTTAGGAGAGGGATGGACAGAGGTAGGAACACTGCTTAATTCCAAAAGCTTTTAAATCAAAAAGCTTCTGTTCAGTCTATATTTAAATAAGATTTACATTTAGTGTAATATTTACTTCAAAATTCTATATGAAATGAATTGTAATCAACTGGAAAGGAAAAGGAAATTGTTAACCCCTTTACTGATACCACTTCCATTGACCCTACAGAGACATGAAGTAGCTTGTCCTTTCTAGCGAATCCCAGAAAGTGGGTCCCAGAGTTCAGATCAGGACAGAACTTAGAGCTGGAGCTAGGTTGATATTCAACTGGTTTCAATTCCTGGAATTCTGTGAA